>NC_141697.1:819534739-819759739 GCF_964263255.1 Lissotriton vulgaris | reverse complement strand
CAAGGTTTTGAAAATGCTAATTCTATTAGCGGATAACGTTTAAATATGTTAATATCCTTGTGGGACCACCTGAGCAGCCCTAGGGATCCGATTTTTGGACCGGAGCAAGATGCTCTCTGATTGTGCCGTATTTCTTGCCTTCTGCCCCCCTGATTGTGCCAATTTCTTGCTTCTGCCCCCCTGATTGTGCCATATTTCTTGCCTTCTGCACCCTGATTGTGCCGTATTTCTTGCCTTCTGCTCCCTGATTGTGCCGTATTTGTTGCATTCTACCCACTAATTGTGCCGTTTTTTCTTGCCTTCTGCCCCCTGGTTGTGCCGTTTGTCGGGCCTTCTGTCCCCTGATTGTGCCGTTTTGCGTGCCCCTGCCCCCTGATTGTATTATCTTTGCCAGTGTTTGTTCGCTGCTGATATTGCCTTTGCCTGTGTTTCTTTGCTGCCGTTATTGTCTTTGCCAGTGTTTCTTTGCTGCCGTTATTGTCTTTGCCAGTGTTTGTTTGCTGCCATTATTGTCTTTGCCAGTGCTTGTTCGCTGCTGGTATTATCTTTGCCAGAGCTCTGTGTGCTGTGTGGGCTGTGAGAGCTCTGTGGCCTGTGAGAGCTGTGTGCGCTGTGAGAGCTGTATGGGCTGTGAGAGCTGTGAGAGCTGTGTGGGCTGTGGGCTGTGAGGGCTGTGTGAGCTGTGAGAGCTGTGTGGGATGTGAGACCTGTGTAGGCTGTGACAGCTGTGAGACCTGTGTGGGCTGTGACAGCTGTGAGAGCTGTGTGGGCTGTGAGAGCTGTATGGGCTGTGAGAGCTGTGTGGGATGTGAGCTGTGTGTGCTGTGAGGGCTGTGTGAGCTGTGAGGGCTGTGTGAGCTGTGAGAGCTGTGTGGGATGTGAGAGAGTGGGCTGTTAGGGCTGTGAGAGCTGTGTGGGCTGTGACAGCTGTGTGGGCTGTGAGAGCTGTGTGGGCTGTGACAGCTGTATGGGCTGTGAGAGCTGTGAGAGCTGTGTGGGATGTGAGCTGTGTGGGCTGTGAGGGCTATGAGGGCTGTGTGGGCTGTGAGAGCTGTGTGGGCTGTGAGAGCTGTGTGGGCTGTGAGAGTTGTGTGGGCTGTGAGGGCTGTGTGAGCTGTGAGGGCTGTGAGGGCTGTGTGGGCTGTGTGGGCTGTGAGGGCTGTGTGGGCTGTGAGAGCTGTGTGGGTTGTGAGACCTGTGTGAGCTGTGTGGGCTGTGAGAGTGTGGGCTGTGTGGGCTGTGAGAGCTGTGAGAGCTGTGTGGGCTGTGAGAGCTGTGAGGGCTGTGAGGGTTGTGAGGGCTGTGTGGGCTGTGAGGGCTGTGAGAGCTGGGAGAGCTGTGTGGGCTGTGAGAGCTGTGTGGGCTGTGAGACCTGTGTGGGCTGTGAGAGCTGTGTGGGCTGTGAGCTCTGCTTCTTTTGTGTCTCGGTCTACCTAGCACAAGATGAATGCCAACACTTCCTGGTTAGAAGTGTTGACAGGCAATGAGCATGCTGCTTTCCTGTGAAATGCATGCTGATTGGCTGCCACTGTCTGTCAACACTCCAAACCAGGAAGTGTTGGCAGCCATCTTGTGCCTCGGTAGAACCAAGTCACAAGAAAGCAGTGAAACAAAGGTGCAAAACATGCAAAGGGGGCAGGGTAGAAGCACCCTGACCCCCTAGGCCTGCTCAGAGGGTCCCACAAGGCCCCCGAATGCCCCCCCTAAAAAAAAAAAAATCAAAAAATCGCGGGGTGCTCGCACGGTGTGCGCACGGTGCGCGCTTATAGATATATAATTTTTTTCTCTTTTATTTTTCTCAGGAACTACTGGAGGGATTTACACTATTTAACCAAAAGTGTGATCTGCGTACCAGACTCTACAATTTTGCCAAGTTTGGTGTAATTCCCTTCAGCAGTTCGGGCTGTAGCCGTGTCTAAAGGTCCTATGAAAATTAACATGGGGAAAACACGTTTTGGGACCCACCTTTTTTCTCGGCCCCCGCTTGATGAATCTACCCGAAACTTTCAGGGAAGAAGCGGAGCGGAACGGGCCATCTTCTTTGAGAAATTTGCGAACATTCAACAACCAGCGCCAAAGTTATTCCCAATAGAATGTTGCGGATTTCCTATGGAAACTAGGTCCTAACTATATATACCTACTGGCGACCGCCAGTAGGTAATATATGTGTATATATATATATATATATATATATATATATATATATATATATATCTATATATATATATATATGTGTATATATATATATATGTGCGTGTATATATATATGTGTATATATATATGTGTATATTACCTACTGGCGGTCGCCAGTAGGTATATATAGTTAGAATTTTCAGAAATCCCATAGGAAAAAAATCCTATGTCGAATAACTTTGGCGTTTGTGGACGGAATTGGCTGAAATTTTCAGGAAAATGGCACATTTTGTTTCTGAGCAGCCCCTGAAAATTTGGGGGGGTTTTGTTAAGGGGGGGCCGAGAAAAAAGGGGGGTCCCTAAACGCGTTTTTCCCATTCATTTTTCCATAGGGCGGTTGGAATCACTTTTAGCTCGAACGGCTGAATGGATTTACACGAAACTTGGCAAAATTGTAGATATAGTTTGCCCGACGTGCCTTTGCTATGTCTCAATATATGTGGTCCAGTGGATTTTGAGATATTAACGTTTTAAAAAACAGATATATCTGTAACAGCGCTCCGGTTAGCGCCCCGGTTCGCGTACCTGACGCGTAACGGAACTTCGCGAAGCGAAGCTGATTAGCTCTCCGGTGTCTGTCAACATTCTAAACAGTCCGGATCGGCCGCCATCTTGTCTCTCGGTAGGATCGAGAGACAAGAGGTTCTTACTCTTACTCTCTTACTGAATGCCATCTCCGTAGGATGGTTTGTCTATTTTCGCCCCCATATTGGATCAGTGGCGATTGAAGGAAGTTGTACGTTGCATTATCGGTTCATTTCAATCATGTGCACATCCCCATTCACTTTTGGAACACCTTTGCGGAACTTCGACATGCTTAGAATAATTTAAACGGTAACTTCACTTCCCAGGTCTGCAATGTGTTTTTTGGTTTTTGTTTCTAGTTTTCAAATTTGCTCAGCTACTAAATACTGTGTACATCTTTTTTTGAATGGTAAAATAGCTCCTCCCCCTTGCTGTCTGTTCTTAGCTTCAGGTTAAACTCCCAAATCGTACAGAAGGCTCGTGGGTGGTGGTGCCAATAGATCTCGCAGTAGGAAAGTTGGAGCTATTGGTTTTGTAAATGACAAAGCCCTTTATGTTTTTAAAATAAAAACAAAAATAAAAGGCATTGTTATTTGCAATTGTAATAGCTCCAACTTTCCTACTGCGAGACCTATTGGCAACGCCAGTGCTTGTTCCATAGGGCGTTTGGCCTCACTTTTAGCTCGAACGGCTGAATGCTGCAGTGGGGCGCCCTTTAGCGTTTCAGTCGCCATTCAGCTGTTTAGCGCCCGCTTTCGCGGCACTGTGCCTCATCCGCCATTCAGCTGAGTTTCGCCCGCTCTTGCGGCTACAGCGTCTCGCCCACCATCCAGTTGAATTGCGCCCACTCTTGCGGTGCAGCGATAGGCGGCTGCCACAGGACTCTTAAAATGGCGGCCGGCTCTTCGGATTTGGGCCTGGTCCACTAAAATGGCTCTGGGACACATTTGAACTCGGACATTTGCCTGCTAGGGCTTGGGCCCCATTCCCGAAAGCGTCCCCTCAGCCTTGAAGATTCTACAAAAGTCATCGGGCCCCCGACTCCCGCAGGCTTCCGGTGGGGAGCGGCTGCCATGATTGCTTGCGGAATGGCCACGACAGAGCTACGAGATGGTGGCGCTCTCATGCTGACGCCAGCTTCAGTCTGAAACATCCAGAAACACTGTAGACTACCAATTCGATGACTTCCGGTGGAGCCCCAACGTGACCCGGTAGGGAAGAACTTGCCCTCCCCTCTTTTGACTGATGGTTCTTGTTGCCTGTCCCCTCTGTTGTCATCTAACGGAACCTTTTTGGACTGCCGAGTGAGAAAAAAAAAGGTGGGGCTTTCATCATTTGGGAAAAAAAAATGTTTCAATCCAATGAAAAGTGTTATTTTTAGGTCATATGATCAAGACTTCCATCATTAGGAAACCAAAAGTAAAATGAACCAATGAAAAGTTTTATAAACAAGTCACATGACCTGTTGGGCTATAAAAAGCCTACAAAATCCGTTGGCCTGTGAGGCGGCGTCAGTAGCGGACCGATGTGCGAATAGGCCGAAGGCACCACAACGCGCCGAGATCCGGATAGCACCGAGGTGGTGTCCAGCAAGTTGCCGCACTGGTGTGGCCATCCTACAATGCTGCGCCGAAAGACGGCGTGGGGTGCCCGGGGGGGGGGGGGAGGCGGCGCGAACGGGCCTCTCCCGCCTCCCCAGGTGGAGGCACCTCATCTGCAGTGGGGCGCCCCTTAGCGTTTCACTCGCCGTCCAGCCGAGTTGCGCCTGCACTTGCTGCTACAGTAGGCCGAAGGCAGCACAACGCGCCGAGATCCGGATGGCACCGAGGTGGTGTCCAGCAAGTTGCCGCACTGGTGTGCCCATCCTACAATGCTGCGCCGAAAGACGGCGTGGGGTGCCCGGGGGGGTGCGGCGGCGCAAACGGGCCTCTCCCGCCTCCCCAGGTGGAGGCACCTCATCTGCAGTGGGGCGCCTCTTAGCGTTTCACTGGCCGTCCAGCTGAGTTCCGCCCGCTCTTGCGGCACAGTGCCTCACCCGCCATCCAGCTGAGTTCCGCCCGCTCTTGCGGCACAGTGCCTCACCCACCATCCAGCTGAGTTGCGCCCGCTCTTGCGGCTACAGCGTCTCGCCCACCATCCAGCTGAATTGCGCCCACTCTTGCGGTGCAGCGATAGGCCGCTGCAACAGGACTATCAAAATGGCGGCCGGCTCTTTGGATTTGGGCCTGGTCCACTAAAATGGCCCTGGGACACCTTGGAACTCGGACGCTTGCCTGCTAGGGCATGGGCCCCATTCCCGAAAGCGTCCCCTCTTTTGACTGATTCTTCTTGTTGCCTATCTCTTCTGTTGTCATTTAACGGAACCTTTTTGGACTGCCGAAAGGGGTTCTGGTCCGACCGCTGGTTGGTGGAGACATTTTGACTATATCCTGGACCTGCCCGGCCTCGCCCAAAATGGCGCCGGTATAAATGGGACTCGTAACTCCTTGTTGTGTACTGGTTGCCCAACCTTGATATCACGAGATACGTATGCAGTTTTGAAGCACATGGCGGGCGGGGACGAGTACTGATTGAACATTTGGACATCCCTATTGATATTAAGTTCTGATGTGTTATTGATTACTGTACTATTGAAAGTTCGAATTAACGTCACCCATGGTACTCGCCCGCAAATGTATATCTAGATAATTTTATTGTAACTGGCCCTGTCGTACTTTAATTATAAAATGTACGTCCACCGATCCCGCAACTGTTAGACACCTTAGTTCTTGCAACCTAATGGCCCGCCCGTTACGTTCTTCTACAGTGTAAATGTCCCCTCATCATATACGATTCCAGTTTGCTCCGTGGCCGGCCCACGTGGTTATAGGCCCGTATTTGTATACTTACATTTTCACAATAAAGGTTTTTAAACAAAACATGGTAGTAGTACCTAGATTGGTAAAGTTTTGAATAATAGCCACTGTTTTCGAATCAGTAAAAGGCAAGTGAAATAAAGCAGCCCGATTACATGACGGTTAAAAGGTATAATACGCAGGAACGCAGTAAAGATAAATGGTCAAGGGCTGTTGTGTTTTCCACTCCTGCAACATAAAGTGATCGATAAGAATCCGATATTCATGCCTATCAGCGACTAAGACAGCAGGCCGAGCCTCTTTTGTTCAGCGGCTCCCTCATGGGACGAAGAAACGCCCTTTGCCCCAGTATTGGAACTTTCATAGATTCCCATGCTTTGTATCATTCCCCGTCGTCGGACTGGGAGTCTCGGTAATAAAAAATATCATAGTAGTAGGTACAAAAGAGAAAGGAAAGGCCTAGGCCTCATTCCCTTTTGTAACATATCAGCCTCTTTTTGTAAAAGAGACCAAACTCTAGGCGTCAGCCAATCAGAAGAGCCTCACCCTTAGAACCTTCCTGAAGGAACCTCAGAGCCTCAGATTTTCTACTGCACGTTGTGCTAGGGAGTCTCCATTGAGCTCTGCTCTATTTCTACTCTTTAAAGCTCATTTCTACAGATATTTCTTCAGAATTTCCTTCAGATTTCTTCAGGAAGCTCTTTCTTCATCAAAATGTCTGAGGTTGAGAAGAAAAAAGCCCTTTTCAAGCCCTGTTCCACCTGTGGGAAGAAAAGGCTGTTTGTGGAAGACAAACACAAGGATTGCATCTACTGCCTGTATCCAGATCACAAGGCAGAGGACTGTAGGATTTGCCGCACTCTCTCCACCAAAACCTTGAGAGATCGTGCTGGAAGGCTTCTTACATGGTTGCAGAGGCAGAAGGAAAGGAAACATGGAGTTTCCAGTGATGAGGAGGAATCGGTGTCCTGCGCTTTTTCTAGAAGGTCAGTGAAAAGGGGTAGAGGTTCCCCATCTTCCTCTACTGGGCGCCCCTCTAAGGCTTCAAAGAAGACCCCCAGGGAGTCTGATGGCCGGGGTTCAGGAGGTTCCCCCCACCACAGTGGGTCGGGCAAGGCAGAACTGGTTTCGCCTCCTAAGGGTGAGAAGACAGACCCAGCCTTCAAGAGACCCTCATCACACTCTTCAGAGAGGAGTTCCAAGTCCTCTACGACGAAGACTTCGTCGACGGTGGCTCCGTCGACGACGAAAATGAAGCCCAAGATCCAATTGGTCCCGTCGACTGGCTCGTCGACGGGAGCGTCGACGACGAAAGCTCCGTCGTCGTCGAAGAAGACCTCGACGACTACGGCGTCGACGGGAAGTATGCCGACGACATCGTTGACGAAGACGAAGACATCGTCGACGAAGAAACCATCGTCGTCGACAGCGGTGTCGACGACGGCAGTACCGACGACGACGTCAACGACGGCAGTACCGACGACGACGTCGACGACGACGACGTCGACGACGGTGTCGACGACGGTCATGTCGTCGACGAGTGCTTCGACGACGACAACAATTTCTACATCGACGGCGGGCTCGTCGTCGGTGGCGTCGACGACGACATCTACTAATCCTATCTCGTCGACGAGGATTTCACCGGCGTTGACGGACCAACCAGCAATACTGGCAGCAGAGAGAAGGGTGACGATTTCTCTCACAAGGATCACGCCTGAAATGACATCCCCAAGGAGGGTGGCCTCATTACCTCCCACGATGTTGCTAGACCAGGAGGACTCTGAGGGAGACGGTCAGGATGGCTTTGATTATGCGAATAGCCCATCTCAGCTTCTCATTAAAAGTCAAGAGACGGACTCAGAGGAGGCATATGAACAAGGTGGAAGTGACTACCCACAAACAGACCACCCAAGGGAATATGAATCACAAGACATGGTTTCAGTCCCGACGTCCTTCCTACATGACCTGCACAAAATGTTGCAAGACTATAAATCCAAAAAGCCTTGACAAAAAGTATAAAGCGCCGGAGGATGGACCGGCTGCCCTGACAGGTCATCCCAGGCCGGACTCTGTAATCTCACAGGCAGCACAAAGGAAGTCACTGAACCCTTCTGCTCCCTTGACGGCCCCTCCTGACAAGGATGGACAGCGGTTGGATAGCACAGGCAAGAGATTTTCATCCATTGCTAGCCTTCTGGTTCGCGCCGCCAATGCTTTGGCAATATTGGGACGATATGATCGCCAGTTGTGGTGCGATATAGCTCCCTATTTGGATCAACTTCCACCAGAATCAGGGCTGGAAGCCAAGAAGACCTTGCAAGAAGGTGAAGCGGTCTCCATGGAGATCATAGACTGTGCCATGGACATTGCCACAACGTCCTTTAGGGCTTTGGCAGGAGCGACAGTGTTAAGACGCCAGGGGTGGCTAAAAGCGACTTGGTTTAGGCCAGAAATCCAAAATAAGGTCCTTGATCTACCCTTTGACGGCGAGGCACTCTTCGGCAAATTGATCGACGACACGCTTCAGGAGATCAAAAAGGACACGGAGACAGCTAGATCGCTGGGAACGCTCCAGTACCGCAAAACTCCTTTTAGGGGCACAAGAGGCAGAGGTGGCACTTACAGGGGCGCATACCAACAACAGCGCTATTCTTCGAACAGCTCTGGATACCAGCCAAGCCGCCAGTCCTACCAACAGAGACAGGGCCAGTCCTCTGGTTATTCACGGCCTTACAACAAAGGCAAGCAAGCTGCCCGTGGACGAGACTCGTCCAAACGCCAATAGCGGCCTCCTGGCTCTGCCTACTGCTCCCTCCTCCAAGAGATCATCAGTTGGAGGCAGGGTGTCAAAATTCCTTCTGAACTGGTCCCAAATTACATCGGACCGTTGGGTGCTCAACATCATCAAACGAGGACATACTTTGGAGTTTACGGAAGTCCCTCCACCCAGACCCCCATCAGCCATCCCATCAAAACATCTGCATCTCCTACAGCTAGAGATACAACAGATGCTCCGCAAAGGAGCGATAGAACCGGTCCCCTCCAATCAACGGGGCCAGGGTTTCTATTCCAGGTTCTTCCTGGTGAGAAAAACGCAGGAGAAATGGCGTCCCATCCTGGACCTCAGGGAGCTAAATGCCTATCTCATCTCCTTATCCTTCAGGATGGTATCCCTACAGGATGTTTTAAAGATGGTCAACCCGGGGGATTATATGGCCACACTCGATCTGGAGGATGCGTACTTCCATGTCCCGATTCACCCAGCGCACAGAAGGTTCCTACGCTTCACAGTAGCCAAGAGTCATTTTCAGTTCAGAGTCTTGCCGTTCGGCCTTCGCTCTGCTCCAAGGATTTTTACGAAGGTGCTGGCACCTGTAGCAGCATTTCTGAGAACAAACCACTTCCAGGTCTTCCCTTACCTGGACGATTGGTTACTGAAGGCCCTGACCAGAGCATTAGCGCAGGACGCGGTGCAGGCTTGCACCACTCTGTTCCACAATCTGGGTCTCACCTTGAACAGGGAGAAATCCACGCTGCTGCCATCACGGACAGCGCGGTTCCTGGGAGCGATGTTGGATTCGCAGCTCTCAAAGGCATTTCCTACTCAAGAAAGGATACAGAAACTGCAAAGATTAGCAGGAAACCTTCAAAGAAAAAAGTGTCTTTCTGTACGCAGCTACAAGTCGCTGTTGGGGGTGATGTCATCCTGCATCCCCCTGATCCCGCACTGCAGGCTCCGGATGCGCCCCCTTCAGGAGCAACTGGACCTCCAGTGGCAACAAGTGCACGGATCGTTCGACGACAAAGTAGTGGTCACTCGAGAAATGAAGGAGGCAGTGCTTTGGTGGTCGAATCAACAAAACTTATGCCAAGGTCTATCCTTCGCAAGCGTTCCATCGCCTCACATACTGACGACGGATGCGTCATTGGAGGGATGGGGAGCAGTGATGCAGGACCTGCAGGTCAGCGGCCATTGGTCTCCAAGCGACCAAAAGCTACACATCAACCTGTTGGAGCTGAGAGCGATCAGGCTAGCCCTTCAAGCCTTTCTTCCGCGTCTCCAGGGTTCACAGGTGCTAGTCAGGACGGACAACACCACGGCTATGCATTATGTGAACAAGGAAGGAGGGACGAGGCCACTCCCCTTGTCGCGAGAGGCTCAACAGATTCTGGAATGGACAATTCTTCACGGAATTTCTCTAAAGGCGGAGCACTTACCAGGAGTGCTCAACGAGGGCGCAGACAGGCTGAGCAGGCTCGCCTCAGTCAGTCACGAGTGGGAGCTGAAACAACAAGTTCTAGATCTACTCTTTCAAGAATGGGGCACACCAGAGGTGGACCTTTTTGCAACACCCACCAACAGAAAGTGTCGAGCCTACGCCAGCAGGTTCCATCACCATGGCTCATTGGGCAATGCCCTATCGATAGCCTGGACGGGGAGGTTTCTCTATGCATTTCCACCGATTCCCCTGCTTCCTCGACTCATCAGGAAAATGAGGACGGAACCATGCAAGCTCATCCTGATAGCCCCGGCATGGCCAAGACAATTCTGGTACACCGAGCTACATCTGCTATCGCTAGTACCTCCGATAAAGCTAGAGGATGTTCCGGATCTCCTGGCAATGTCCGGAGGACAAGTTTGGCATCCAGACCCAAGGTCGTTGCACCTGACTGCATGGCTCCTGACCAGCGAGAATACATGAATGTCCCTCTTTCCAATGAGGTCAAAGACATCCTCTCTCAGGCAAGGGCTCCGTCCACAAACAAAACATACAGATTGAAGTGGAAAAGATTTTGTATTTGGTGCAAAAAAGACAAGATTGATCCTTTCACGTCAAAACCTCATCAGCTCCTACCTTACCTACTCTCGCTAGCTAAGTCTAATCTGTCCCATTCTACTATCAAGGTTCATTTAGCGGCGATTTCGAGATTCAGAAGATCTGATTCTGGTCCTTCGTTGTGGTCTGCAAGAATTGTCAAACAATTCCTCAAAGGCCTGTTTTGGGTCTATCCGCCAGTGTAAATGTAAATGTAAATGTATTTGAGCTTATATAGCGCACAGCTACCCACAAAGGGTTTCCCGGCGCTTGCTTAGGGAACCCGTCCTGGTATTCCCCTGTGAGATAACCCCGGCAGGGTATCCACAAGGTGAAAGCCAGGCATCCCACCGCGAGGGGCCGTTGTGGAGATTAAGCAAGCTATTGCCCAGAGTCGCAGAGTGTGAACCCGTGAGTCGAGAATGCACCGGAGCGAGAATTATCGAGTCCGTGGAATTTTTGAGCCCAAGACCCGCCGAGGCGGGGAATTGAACCCTGGTCCAGGGCCGATCTCAGCTTCCGGTTCTGCCACCTCTAACCCCTGAGCCACACTTCTCCAGTGCGATCTCCTCCTCCAACATGGCATCTAAACTTAGTCCTGGCTCAACTAATGAAGGGACCTTTTGAGCCGATTCACCGCTCAGACCTAAAATTCTTATCATGGAAGTTAGCTCTACTCTTGGCCCTCACATCAGCGAGGCGAGTGGGGGAGATACAAGCCCTAACTATCCAAGAACCGTTTTTGCAGTTCAAAAAGAACACTACCATCTTAAGGACGAACCCAAGGTTCATACCCAAGGTCCCCACTGACTTTCACCTAAATGAGCCTGTCATCCTAAAGACATTTTTTCCGAACCCAGTCACTCCAGCAGAAAAGACATTGCACACTCTGGATTTGCAACGCTGTCTAAAGTTCTACATAGACCGCACCAAAGACTTTAGAAAATCTTCGCAATTGTTCATTGCTTTCGGCGGTCCAAACAAAGGTCTCCCTCTGTCCAAACAGGGGATCTCGAGATGGATTTCAAGTGCCATTCTGCATTGCCACAAGTTAGCAGGGAAACCTCTAGTGGGCAAGATCCGTGCTCACTCGACGAGATCAGTGGCTTCTTCTACGGCCCTCTTTGCGGGGGTACATGTCAAGGACATCTGCAGGGCTGCTACCTGGAGCAGCGTACACATGTTCACTAAGCATTATTGCTTAGAGTCATTGCAGCAGGATGACGCGGCTGTGGGCCAGGCTGTCCTGAGAAACCTCTTCAAGTGATGGGTGAGCTTTCCTTTCTATCCCACCTTCCATGGGTGACACATTTTGTACTTTTCTTGCTAATGTTATGATGTACTGCTTTACAAAATGTGTTTATGGTGTTTACTGCTTGCTATTCTGATACAAAGCATGGGAATCTATGAAAGTTCCAATACTGGGGCAAGAAAACAAGTTACTTACCTGTAACTTTGGTTCCCCAGTATTGGTAACTTTCATAGATTCCCATGCGCCCACCCACCTCCCCGGGGAAAGCTCAGCCTTCAGCAAGTATGGTGTCTAGCACACTACGGCTACGAAAATCTGAGGCTCTGAGGTTCCTTCAGGAAGGTTCTAAGGGTGAGGCTCTTCTGATTGGCTGACGCCTAGAGTTTGGTCTCTTTTACAAAAAGAGGCTGATATGTTACAAAAGGGAATGAGGCCTAGGCCTTTCCTTTCTCTTTTGTACCTACTACTATGATATTTTTTATTACCGAGACTCCCAGTCCGACGACGGGGAATGATACAAAGCATGGGAATCTATGAAAGTTACCAATACTGGGGAACCAAAGTTACAGGTAAGTAACTTGTTTTCTTTTCTCGAAATAGGAATATTTTACTTGCAGGACAGTTGTAAATTTCCCGGGAAAATACATTAGCCTGGAACATTGTTAGTGATAAACTGTAAATGCATCTGGGTCCTTTGCTTTACAAGTCAGAGTGAGAAAAAAAAAGGTGGGGCTTTCATCATTTGGGGAAAAAAAATGTTCGAAAGCAATGAAAAGTGTTATTTTTAGGTCATATGACCAAGCCTTCCATCATTAGAAAAACAAAAGTAAAATGAACCAATGAAAAGTTTTATTAACAAGTCACATGACCTGTTATGCGCCGCGCCCTGGATCGCTTCCGGGAAGCTGCGGCTCGCGCACCGGAGCACTTCCGGGTGCGCTAACGCGGTGCGTCATATGACGCATTACGCGACAACGCAGGTCCAGAATATAGTCAAAATGTCTCCACCAACCAGCAGTCGGAACACAACCCCTTTCAGCAGTCCAAAAAGTTCTGTTAAATGACAACAGAAGGGACAGGCAACAAGAACCATCAGTCAAAGAGGGGAGGGCAAGTTCTTCTCTACCGGGTCACGTTTGGGCTCCACCGGAACTGATCGAATTGGTAGTCTACAGTGTTTCTGGATGTTTCAGACTGAAGCTGGCGTCAGCATGAGAGCACCACCATCTCGTGGCTACGTCGTGGCCATTCCGCGAGCAATCATGGCAGTCGCTCCCCACCGGAAGTCTACGGGAGTCGGGTGTCCCGGTGACTGTTGTAGAATCTTCAAGGCTGAGGGGACTCTTTCGGGAATGGGGCCCATGCCCTAGCAGTCAAGCGTCCGAGTTCCACGGTTGCCTAGAGCCATCTTTAAAACACGAAAATGTATTTACCTACCACGTACTTGACATTTTAAAGCTTTTGATATTTGCTATTAAAAAACCATTGAAATTCACTGAAAAAACCATAGGTTATAGACCATATATAGTTAGGAATTAGCATTTACAAAACCTTGAAAATTCACTGAAAAAACCATGGGTTATAGACCATATATAGTTAGGAATTAGAATTTACAAAACCTTATTTTACTCACACAAAACCATTGAAATTTCATATATAGTTAGTTGCACTAACTATATATCGCGCACCCGCAATCCACTGCTGATCATGTCACATATTACATCATTCATGACATGATCAGTGACATCACTGATGACATCACTGATGACATCACTGATGACATCACTGATGACATCTCATTTGACATCACTGATGACATCATCCAGTGACTGTTTTTCTGGAAAGTTTAAATATGTTTTACATATTGAAGAATGAGTGCATGTATAAGTGTCTGGATGAAGGATTTAGTAGGTGCGTGACTGACTGTATGAGTGAGTGATTAAATGTGTCTTACTGAATGCATAGGTTAGTGACTAAACTGTGTGAATGTGTGCATCAGTATGTCTGTTGTGTAAGCTGCTGCATGTGTTGATCAGTAGCTATATGAGTGGCTATATGGGTTATTGATTGGTTGCCCAAGTATTTGTATGGGAGACTGAGTGTGTGTGTGGCTAGCTGGGAGGTGTGTGACTCTGTGCAGATCAATGTGTACTTGTATCAGTGATTGTATAAGAGAGTAAGTATGTGTTAGTATATGTTTGAATAAGTAAGGTGTTGTGTGTATAACTATATAGATGAGGAAATGGAAGTGTGATTGATTCTTTACATGACTGACTAGGTGTGTGAGTAACTCCATGGATGAGTGGCAGTGTGTGAGTGTCTGCATAGGTGTATGAGTGCATATGATAGTGTTGCATTGATGAGTGACTGTATGTATAAGTGATTGTATGGGTGAATGAGTGGATGTGTGTGTAGACCTAGGAATCCGTGAGTGCCTATGCAGTAACTGGTATTGGTGTGTCAATGGTTTCAAGAATGGTAGTCTGTATTTAACACTGGGTGTATCAAAGGTTATATTAGAGTGTGAGGAGGTGCATCGTATTATCACATGAATGATGTAATCAGTGATGTCATCAGTGATGTCAAATGAGATGTCATCAGTGATGTCATTTGAGATGTCATCAGTGATGTCATCAGTGATGTCACTGACCATGTCATGAATGATGTAATATGTGACATCATCATCAGTAGTGGATTGCGGGTGCGCCATATATAGTTAGTTCAACTAACTATATAGGAGCAATTTCAATGGTTTTTATATGTTAATTCCTAACTATATAAGGCCTAAAACCTATGGTTTTTTCAGTGAATTTCAAAGGTTTTTTAAATGCTAATTCCTATCTGAATAAGGCCTGAAACCTATGTTTTTTTCAGTGAATTTGCAAGGTTTTGAAAATGCTAATTCTATTAGCGGATAACGTTTAAATATGTTAATATCCTTGTGGGACCACCTGAGCAGCCCTAGGGATCCGATTTTTGGACCGGAGCAAGATGCTCTCTGATTGTGCCGTATTTCTTGCCTTCTGCCCCCCTGATTGTGCCAATTTCTTGCTTCTGCCCCCCTGATTGTGCCATATTTCTTGCCTTCTGCACCCTGATTGTGCCGTATTTCTTGCCTTCTGCTCCCTGATTGTGCCGTATTTGTTGCATTCTACCCACTAATTGTGCCGTTTTTTCTTGCCTTCTGCCCCCTGGTTGTGCCGTTTGTCGGGCCTTCTGTCCCCTGATTGTGCCGTTTTGCGTGCCCCTGCCCCCCTGATTGTATTATCTTTGCCAGTGTTTGTTCGCTGCTGATATTGCCTTTGCCTGTGTTTCTTTGCTGCCGTTATTGTCTTTGCCAGTGTTTCTTTGCTGCCGTTATTGTCTTTGCCAGTGTTTGTTTGCTGCCATTATTGTCTTTGCCAGTGCTTGTTCGCTGCTGGTATTATCTTTGCCAGAGCTCTGTGTGCTGTGTGGGCTGTGAGAGCTCTGTGGCCTGTGAGAGCTGTGTGCGCTGTGAGAGCTGTATGGGCTGTGAGAGCTGTGAGAGCTGTGTGGGCTGTGGGCTGTGAGGGCTGTGTGAGCTGTGAGAGCTGTGTGGGATGTGAGACCTGTGTAGGCTGTGACAGCTGTGAGACCTGTGTGGGCTGTGACAGCTGTGAGAGCTGTGTGGGCTGTGAGAGCTGTATGGGCTGTGAGAGCTGTGTGGGATGTGAGCTGTGTGTGCTGTGAGGGCTGTGTGAGCTGTGAGAGCTGTGTGGGATGTGAGAGAGTGGGCTGTTAGGGCTGTGAGAGCTGTGTGGGCTGTGAGAGCTGTGTGGGCTGTGACAGCTGTGTGGGCTGTGAGAGCTGTGTGGGCTGTGACAGCTGTATGGGCTGTGAGAGCTGTGAGAGCTGTGTGGGATGTGAGCTGTGTGGGCTGTGAGGGCTATGAGGGCTGTGAGGGCTGTGAGAGCTGGGAGAGCTGTGTGGGCTGTGAGAGCTGTGTGGGCTGTGAGACCTGTGTGGGCTGTGAGAGCTGTGTGGGCTGTGAGCTCTGCTTCTTTTGTGTCTCGGTCTACCTAGCACAAGATGAATGCCAACACTTCCTGGTTAGAAGTGTTGACAGGCAATGAGCATGCTGCTTTCCTGTGAAATGCATGCTGATTGGCTGCCACTGTCTGTCAACACTCCAAACCAGGAAGTGTTGGCAGCCATCTTGTGCCTCGGTAGAACCAAGTCACAAGAAAGCAGTGAAACAAAGGTGCAAAACATGCAAAGGGGGCAGGGTAGAAGCACCCTGACCCCCTAGGCCTGCTCAGAGGGTCCCACAAGGCCCCCGAATGCCCCCCCTAAAAAAAAAAAAAATCAAAAAATCGCGGGGTGCTCGCACGGTGTGCGCACGGTGCGCGCTTATAGATATATAATTTTTTTCTCTTTTATTTTTCTCAGGAACTACTGGAGGGATTTACACTATTTAACCAAAAGTGTGATCTGCGTACCAGACTCTACAATTTTGCCAAGTTTGGTGTAATTCCCTTCAGCGGTTCGGGCTGTAGCCGTGTCTAAAGGTCCTATGAAAATTAACATGGGGAAAACACGTTTTGGGACCCACCTTTTTTCTCGGCCCCCGCTTGATGAATCTACCCGAAACTTTCAGGGAAGAAGCGGAGCGGAACGGGCCATCTTCTTTGAGAAATTTGCGAACATTCAACAACCAGCGCCAAAGTTATTCCCAATAGAATGTTGCGGATTTCCTATGGAAACTAGGTCCTAACTATATATACCTACTGGCGACCGCCAGTAGGTAATATATGTATATATATATATATATATATATATATATATATATATATATATATATATATATATATATATATATATATATGTATATATATATATATGTATATATATGTATATATGTGTGTGTATATATCTATATATATATATATATATGTGTATATATATATATATATGTGTGTGTATATATATATGTGTATATATATATGTGTATATTACCTACTGGCGGTCGCCAGTAGGTATATATAGTTAGGATTTTTTTCCTATGGGATTTCTGAAAATTCTATGTCGAATAACTTTGGCGTTTGTGGACGGAATTGGCTGAAATTTTCAGGAAAATGGCACATTTTGTTTCTGAGCAGCCCCTGAAAATTTGGGGGGGTTTCGTCAAGGGGGGGCCGAGAAAAAAGGGGGGTCCCTAAACGCGTTTTTCCCATTCATTTTTCCATAGGGCGGTTGGAATCACTTTTAGCTCGAACGGCTGAATGGATTTACACGAAACTTGGCAAAATTGTAGATATAGTTTGCCCGACGTGCCTTTGCTATGTCTCAATATATGTGGTCCAGTGGATTTTGAGAAATTAACGTTTTAAAAAACAGATATATATGTAACAGCGCTCCGGTTAGCGCCCCGGTTCGCGTACCTGACGCGTAACGGAACTTCGCGAAGCGAAGCTGATTAGCTCTCCGGTGTCTGTCAACATTCTAAACAGTCCGGATCGGCCGCCATCTTGTCTCTCGGTAGGATCGAGAGACAAGAGGTGGAGAAAAACGAAGGGGGAAATTAATGAAAGGGGGCAAGGTAGACCCCTCCTGACCCCCTAGGAATGATGTGGGGGCTATTAAAGGGTCCCGTGGGGTAAAAAATAAAAATAAAAAAAAAACGATTTTTCGCGGTATAAGCGCTACCCGGTACGCGAACCGGGTAGCTTACCGGTAGCGTAACGGGAGTTCGCCATTTTGTGTTTTGGACAAATTTAATCACAAGATGGAGGAATAACAATGTGGGAAATGGGTATAAGGAGGCACGGGAGACGCATCCTGACCCCCTAAGTTTTCTGAGGGTAGCTGAGGAGGCTCATATATGTCGAATTTTTTTTTTTTTAATTTTTCGCACGGTTAGCTGCCGGTACACGAACCGGGTAGCGAACCGTGAAGCGAACATAAGTGAAAATTAGTGAAAAAAGGTACATTCGAAATTTTAAAAGAGTAATTATAGTTAAGGTAGCTCTGAAAAGAGCTTTTGGGTTCTGTGTAAGTTCTAGGTACTTATAAGTAGGTACCAATACACAGTCTTAAATTTTGTATGAAAACTCTGTTTCCCTCATCTGAGAAGTGCACACCATCTCCTCTGTAGATATCTTGCATGTAGTAACGCAAGTTATTGTTGTAGATGGCGCCCATTCCATGGTCTCTCATATAAGCTGAAACAGACTTCTTGACATGCTTCCTCGCTTTCTCAATTTGTGGACAAATTTGATTGGACCACCTCCATTTCTGTCTTTGGCATATATTGGAATATACCAAGGCAGTTTGAGGGAAAAGTGCCATTAATTGCTCAAAGGTGTCCTTTAAGAGCATTTCCAGACCTACCCCAGTCAAAGTGCCCAAATCATTTCCTCCACAGTGCACTATTATGAGGTCAGGGTTTAGCAAATGTAAAAAGGTTTTCACCAATGGTATCAATTGGTGACATCTCAATCCTCTTTGGCCAATCCATTTGATTTCCACATTTTGTAAATTGAGGTTGTGTAAATTTCTGTTATCAGCATACCTGTGAGCCCAGTGGATGTAACTATGTCCAACAATCCAGACAGAAAACATGGCGAGAGGAGGTTCTGCTGCAGTCAGATGAAGTGTGGGAATGAAATGGCAGATGAAACAGTAGGAGTTTGTAAAGAAAAAAAACTGTGGAGTTTCAGTGCTAATGATTCAGTAGCAGTGATTGGTGGATTTCCATTGCTGAAAACAGAAAGTTAGGGTGCATGAATGTGTTCTTTGAAACATGTAATTTGAATGGTTAAGAAAACATGATTTTAAGAAACATTGCAGTGGATTAGCAGGTGTACTGAGAGTTCAGAGTTCATTTGAAACATTGTTGTGTGAACTTGTTAACATGAGAGGTCTGGCAGGAGGTAGTTGCTATGGAAAAAGGCCAGAAAGGGCAGAGGGGGGAAGGGTGTTGATTTGAAAAAAGTGAGGGAAGAGTTTTGATTGGGTCACATGAGAGATATGTGTGATGAATTTCAGCATTTCAGTGCCTTTGTTGGTTGCAGCCTTTGGAGTGCATACCTTTTGCTCTGCTAAAGAAAAATTGGTGTGTTTCTGAGACTGTTTTGAAATTCAAAAAGCATTTGCTAAGGTGAGAAAAAAATCATTTAATTTAGATAGAGAGTAGTATATTTTATGGAGAAAATAAAGAAGTCAGCTGTACATTTAAAATGTTGTTTTGTGTCAAGTGTTTTCATTATTTTTTCCAAAAAGATTTTGCTTCTTTGACAAATTATAATTTTAGATAATGTGAAGTATTAGTACTGATAGGGTGTGCTTGTACATAGGAGGTGTGCTGTGTTTTCAAATTATGTCCAGAAAATCGTTTTTTAACAAAAAGACATGCTTTTTACATTTATGAGAACGATAACATGGGGTGTGCTTTTTTAACCCCTTCGATGCTCATGACGAGCTCAGCTCGTCATGAGGCACAGTGGAGCTGTGCTGATGACGAGCTGAGCTCGTCATGAACAATGGAAATGAGCATAGAGTAGGTAGTGTACGCAGAGACTGCAGATACATCCCCTAATGAGGCACTCCGCGGGTGATCAATAACATGATTCACAAAGTCGATGAGGTTTTGTTGATTTATTCAATATTATTCATCAAATGTTTTTAAACTGATATTAACAGCATATCAATTAAAGCACCGTTATTCCATTAGACTGGTATATGAACTTTCTCCAATGCATTTCGGGCGGGAATGCCCTTTGTCACGGAGTGCTGTGGAGGAAGACAAAGAAGAGTGGGTGAGGAATAGGTGAAGGGCCGGCATAATAATGGGGAGTTGCTTGTGTCTATCAGTGGGGGAGTGCAAGTTAAAAAACCGAGTGGTCTAGATGGTGCACGAAAAATATCGTGGCGGGAAGGAACATGGAGGAAATTTACCGCGTGAGGCTAAAAGGCAAAGAACATAAACGCTAGGGCGTGTTGAGTGGTCAAAGCAGCTAGGACTTACTTCATATCAAAGCGTAGCGAGTTCCGCTATTCAACGGCTGTAAGGTCGGTGTTGGGCGTGGGTGTGAGAGGAAGCTATAAATGACTTGGAGTGAACAGCGATGAGGGACAGGGGGAGCTGTAGAAATTAACAGGGGACTAAGGGCCAGAAAGTAAAGCGGCCATGTTGGAACGGTGTGGGAAAGCAAGGGGTACATAAAGGATAAGTGCAAGCAATAAGCAGCAATGCGAACAGATAAACAAATAAAGATGTACATTACAGGTAGCAACTATATTCAATGCGATCATTAAGACCGTATGGTTTTAAGGTCTGTAATCGGTAAATCCATTCTAGTTCTCTCTTTAACAATAGTTTGTGGTTGTCGGTTCCTTCTCTTTTGGTGAGAGTTTCCAAAACAATGAATTTAAGTTGTGCGATGGTGATTCAGCAAAGTGCATGGCAATGTTCGATTTCTCAAGTTTCAGGCGTATGTTGGATTTATGTTCGTTTAAACGTGTTTTTATTTTACGTTCTGTTTTGCCAACATACAACTTCCCGCAGGGACATTTTAAGGCATAGATCAAGTTCATCGAATCGCATGTAGCATCAACTTGTAGTTTAATGGCATGACCTTTCATTGGATGTTGGATGATATTGCCCTTGATGACACTGTTGCAGTGGTTACAGTTTAGACAAGGTTGAGTTCCTCGATGGTGTTGAGTTGCAGGGGTAGGTTTAGAAAGAATCTCTTTAATGTTTTTGCTTCTAGTGTGAGCAAATAAAGGAGGTTATTCAAAAATGCCCCGGAAATCGGGTTCCATCTGTAGGATGGGCCAGTGCTTAAGTATGATTTTCTTGTAGATGGAACTGGCTGTAGAAAATTTAGAGACTAACACCATGCGTTGTTCCTTGTCTTTTTTGGTTTTGAGTAAACTGTCTTGTCTGGAAATTTTTTCCACTCGGGTCTGTGCTTCCCGGAGGACGTCCTCGGGGTAACCTCGGTTGAGAAAACGTTCATGCATTTCGTTGATGCGTGTTTCCAATGTCTGTTCATCAGAGACTATGCGTTTAACACGCAAAATTTGGGAAAATGGCAGATGTTTCTTGAGGGAGCCTTGGTGGAAACTAGAGTAATGTAAGGTGTTATTGCGGTCAGTGCTTTTCCTGTGGAGATCTGTGATGAAGCCTTGTGGGGTGATTTTAATGTTGACATCCAAAAAGGAAATTTCAGTGTCACTGATTTGCCATGTGAGGTTAATGCGGAATGGCGATGGGAAACTGTGCTGCTCCCACGTATGCAAATATTTACATGGAGAATTTTGAAAACCAGCATATTTACACAAACCCTATAGTCCAAGATAAATCTAAAATGTACGTCAGATACATAGACGACCTGTTCATAATGTGGTCAGACACCAAAGACTCGTTAAATAGAGTACTCACTGAAGTGAACACCAAGGATTCACGCATTAACCTCACATGGCAAATCAGTGACACTGAAATTTCCTTTTTGGATGTCAACATTAAAAACACCCCACAAGGCTTCATCACAGATCTCCACAGGAAAAGCACTGACCGCAATAACACCTTACATTACTCTAGTTTCCACCAAGGCTCCCTCAAGAAACATCTGCCATTTTCCCAAATGTTGCGTGTTAAACGCATAGTCTCTGATGAACAGACATTGGAAACACGCATCAACGAAATGCATGAACGTTTTCTCAACCGAGGTTACCCCGAGGACGTCCTCCGGGACGCACAGACCCGAGTGGAAAAAATTTCCAGACAAGACAGTTTACTCAAAACCAAAAAAGACAAGGAACAACGCATGGTGTTAGTCTCTAAATTTTCTACAGCCAGTTCCATCTACAAGAAAATCATACTTAAGCACTGGCCCATCCTACAGATGGAACCCGATTTCCGGGGCATTTTTGAAAAACCTCCTTTATTTGCTCACACTAGAAGCAAAAACATTAAAGAGATTCTTTCTAAACCTACCCCTGCAACTCAACACCATCGAGGAACTCAACCTTGTCTAAACTTTAACCACTGCAACAGTGTCATCAAGGGCAATATCATCCAACATCCAATGAAAGGTCATGCCATTAAACTACAAGTTGATGCTACATGCGATTCGATGAACTTGATCTATGCCTTAAAATGTCCCCTGCGGGAAGTTGTATGTTGGCAAAACAGAACGTAAAATAAAAACACGTTTAAACGAACATAAATCCAACATAGGCCTGAAACTTGAGAAATCGAACATTGCCATGCACTTTGCTGAATCACGCCACACCATCGCACAACTTAAATTCATTGTTTTGGAAACTCTCACCAAAAGAGAAGGAACCGACCACCACAAACTATTGTTAAAGAGAGAACTAGAATGGATTTACCGATTACAGACCTTAAAACCATACGGTCTTAATGATCGCATTGAATATAGTTGCTACCTGTAATGTACATCTTTATTTGTTTATCTGTTCGCATTGCTGCTTATTGCTTGCACTTATCCTTTATGTACCCCTTGCTTTCCCACACCGTTCCAACATGGCCGCTTTACTTTCTGACCCTTAGTCCCCTGTTAATTTCTACAGCTCCCCCTGTCCCCCATCGGTGTTCACTCTAAGTCATTTATAGCTTCCTCTCACACCCACGCCCAACACCGACCTTACAGTTGAATAGCGGAACTCGCTACGCTTTGATATGAAGTAAGTCCTAGCTGCTTTGACCACTCGACACCCCCTAGCGTTTATGTTCTTTGCCTTTTAGCCTCACACGGTAAATTTCCTCCACGTTCCTTCCCTCCACGATATTTTTCGTGCACCATCTAGACCACTCGGTTTTTTAACTTGCACTCCCCCACTGATAGACACAAGCAACTCCCCATTATTATGCCGGCCCTTTACCTATTCCTCACCCACTCTTCTTTGTCTTTCTCCACAGCACTCCGTGACAAAGGGCATTCCCGCCCGAAATGCATTGGAGAAAGTTCATATACCAGTCTAATGGAATAACGGTGCTTTAATTGATATGCTGTTAATATCAGTTTAAAAACATTTGATGAATAATATTGAATAAATCAACAAAACCTCATCGACTTTGTGAATCATGTTATTGATCACCCACGGAGTGCCTCATTAGGGGATGTATCTGCAGTCTCTGCGTACACTACCTACTCTATGATCCTTTGGTGTTAGGACGGAAAACACCACCCTTGAGAGCCCCCAGAACTTTGCGAAAAACTTTCAGAAGCTCAATTAACTTGTGCAGTGCACCACCTACCTCCTTCTTCTTGTCAATGGAAATGAGCCTCATGCAGCACAGGAGGGGAAAATGCACAGCAGCGATGTGGTTAAATAAATATTTCACTTCCCAACATGAATATGGGAGAATAATTTGCTTGTTTGTTGGTTTAAAAACTCGTTTCTTGAAGTCATTTAGGTTTCACAATATGTTTTGCAAGAGTTACATAGTCAACATGGGGGCATATTTACAAGGCTTATGAGACACATTCACGTAATTTTCCCCATTTTAAAAGTGACTTTAAAGGTGGTGCAAGGTCCTTGTAAAAACACCCTCATGAGTGCTTTGCAAATTTAAGTAATTTTCACCTGGTGCATGTGCCTTGTAAATACGCCCCTATGTGTGCTAGACAATTTTAAGGTACTTCTCCCATGAATCTGGGAGACTAATTTGCTTACATGATGTGTTAAAAAATCGTGCTAAGGTGAGAAAAGATTCCTTTAATTTAGAAAGAGATTAGTATGCTTTTTGGAGAAAATAAGGAAGCCAGCTAGGGTGTGCTTGTACATAGGAGCTGTGCTGTGTTTTGAAATTATGACCAGAAAATCGTTTTTTTTTAAAAAGAAATACTTTTCACATTTATGAGAAGGACAACAAGGGGTCTGCTTTTTTAAATAAATATTTCATTTCCCAACATGAATATGGGAGAATAATTTGCTTGTTTGATGGTTTAAAAACTAGTTTCTTGAAGGTATTTAGGTTTCACTATATGTACTGCTAGAGTTTCATAGTCACTATGATAATTATGATATACATTTAGGACTGTTTAGGGGCATGGATATGTTGAGGATTCTGTAATTGTCATTGGAGGAGAATTATGTACATTGCACTGCTGTATACAGTCCTCACCTTTTGCGTACTCTTGGATATGCTAGACTATATCTGCTCAATGAGATACCTAAGCTGAGGAAACACAGGTGATGTGATTGTGAAATGAGCAAAAATATTTGCACGTTTTTCAATTACATCATCTGTGTTTCCTAACATTACTAATCATATTGTGCAGATGAGGTTTAGGCCTGTCCAGGGAGACAGAGGAGGTCTGGCCTTTGTTGAAGTGTGCAGTGGACATGACTCACTTCATCTGTTGGCCTGCACATGTATTATGTCCTCTGTACTCTTCAACAAGCCAAAATTTCATCTGCAACCCTGAGTAGGCCTCACCTCAAACAAACTTTTGTGACTGCAAGACCTGCCTTTTTGCTCCTAGATATTTCTTGGTTTTACCATGGCAGACAGACAATCTAGCATACCTCTGGATAGGCCACGCCTTATGGTGGTGCAAGGGCCTTGTAAATACGCCCTCATGTGTGCTTGGTAATTTTAAGTCACTTCCCCCTGGTGCAAGGGTCTTGTAAATACACCCTCATGTGTGCTTGGCCATTTCAAGTCACTTCCTCCTGGTGCAAGGGCCTTGTAAATACGCCCTCATGTGTGCTTGGGAATTTTAACTCACTTCCCCCTGGTGCATGGGTGTGGTAAATACGCCCTCATGTCTGCTTGGCAATTTTAAGTCACTTTCCCCTGGTGCAAGGTCCTTGTAAATACGACCCTATGTGTTCTTGGAATTTTAACTCATTTCCCGCATGGTGCAAGTGCCTTGTAAATTTGCCCTCTTTGTCTATGTTGTTAAATTACTGTAGATGGAATTGACAACTAGTGTGTTAATTGTTTGCCTACTGTTATTGGTTTATTGTTTGGTAATAGTGGTTAATATCAATTTTTAAAAAAAATTTCCACAGATTTAACTGAAGATCTTTAGAAAACTTTAATAATGCCCTCAAGGCAGAGAAAACAAAAAGAAGCAAAGCGACTTACACTCCATCTTGGTAAAGATTTGCAGCAGTCCTGTACTAATAAATCGTATCAAGTCACCAAAAAAGCTCCGGGTAAGAAAATAAAATAATTTTTAAAAACAATTTGCAGACAAAAAAATACCAGTATTGAACATGTTTTAGTGCATAAGAAGAGAGACAATTTAAAGGAAAAGGAAAGGCCCGTCAAAAAAGTTTCTGCTAGAGCAGGAGATAAGTCTGTGCATGGCAGTAGAAGGGAAAATCAATTCAGGGACATTCGTAGGCGAATGTTCCGCAACAAGATAATTGTCAATTTGTTAAAATTTTTTAAGAAAGGCCAACAGAAAGTGACATTTTATAAGAAAAAGAAAAATGTTGAGAAAATTATTGATCAGGCTTTCGAAATTAAGCGAAAGTTATTTATTTTGGTAATCAATAGAATTAGGAAACTAAACAAGGTAATTTCTGATTTCAAATCAAATAGTAGATGGAAGAGAGTAGTTAATCGAAGTAATTTTTGTGAAGTATTCTCAGGAGAATGGATGCATAGTTCAAGTTGTGAGGCATTTTTCAATGAGGAGAGTTACTTTCAGGACAATGATTTGGTGCATGCAGTTGACACCAGTGGTCGAGCATATGAGGTAAAAGATGGTTGTCCGGTTGAGAAAAAAAAACTTGTGTCTGCAGATGCAGAAGAGGTGTTAGGTGATGAGGTTTTAGGAAGACGTCCTAAGGGACCAGTCTACACCTGGAAATGTAGTAGCATTTGTAGTGTGCGACAGGATTCCATCAATTTGTTTTGTGATTTTGTACGTACATTTAATAAGAAAAGTTTAAAACAGAAAATGAAGTTGTTGCAAGAATTAGATCCTTGCAGAGTGAGAGAAGTAACAGGTTTGCATGGGCATTCACTGGCTTGTCTTTCCAGAAGAGTATGCCAGAGTGTTTTTCATCATTTCAGGATGCTAGCAGTGCATCATAATAAAGTGAGGAAATTAGTGAGAATGTTGTATTATGCTAAGAGTCCAGCAATTATGCTTAAACAATTGAGCAGTGCTCTTTTGCATGGTTCAGAACAACATGTGAAAAATATTTGTGAAGAAATTGAGTTCTGTTACTTTGCTAGTAAAGAGAACAATGTTGAAATTGACCCAGTAGAAGAAGGTAATGTGGAAGAGAGTGTACAGATTTCTAATATAGATAAGTTTCACAAGGAAATTTCCATCTTTCAGGTGAAATCAAGTGAGAGGCCTAATTTCACTTGTGTGTGTTGTCGACGGACTTATTATAAGAATCAGACTAAGTTAGTGGATTTATATGCAAAAAGTGAAATGGAAAACAATAGTGAATGGAAGGATTTTGCTACATACTTGATGGTAGAAAATTGTTTTGATTTGGGATCGGACCAACGTATGTGTACTTATTGTTTTAACAAATTAAACCAAAACCGGATGCCTGCTAGAGCGGTTCATAATAATCTGGAGTTGGTTCACATTCCTTCTGAATTGAAGGATTTAAATACTTATGAACCTATTTTGATTCAAAGTGTGCATCCCTTTCAGGCTATTGTACGAATGGAGCCAAAGACAGGGAAATTGCCTCCATCAGATTTACAGAGAGGATTAAAGGGAAGAGTTGTTTATTTGCCTTTAGATTTGAAGAAAAACATTAATACAATTGGAGTAGAGAAAGTGGAAGAGGAACCTCTTGTTATCCTAGTTAATGGTGTTCCGACAAAGAGTAAGAAAATCTGGCAAGATTTAGTGGATGTTAGGAAAGTCAAAAAGGTAACATTGTATTTGATAAAAAACAATGAGTACTACAAGAATGTATGTGTTGCAGAAGAGGAAGTAAGTGAAGAAGAAGACAGCGAATTGTGTGCTGGACAAATTGAGAAAGTAGAAGCCTCTAAAAATGAAGAAATATATGAACATTATAGCGTTCATCCTTTGCATTCCAAGGAAGTCATGGGGAATGCTATTGAGTTGTTTCAAATGAAACAAGCCAAAGGGAGTCCCATTAGTGTTTGGGAGGAAAGTTTGGAAGCTCAGTGTTTTCACAGTTATTTCCCACAGGTCGAGGAGGACGATATGATGAGCGACCTGATCAAATTCCTGCTTCTGAATACCGGACTTTACGATTGTATGCAGAAGATCCTAGGTTTCGTCAATGCATTCCCTATTTGTTTCATCTATTGTTTGAAAGTGATCTGTCTGGACTGTCTTATGCAGTGAACCACATCCTGAAAAGTGGTCTACAACTGCGAAATATCTCAGCAAGGGACTTTATGGATAAAGTCAATGTGCAAGACAGTATTTTGGATTCTCACCTGATTAATCTGATGGCATGTCAGCGTGGTACTAATGAGTATTGGTACCGTCGTCATGGTGACTTGAAATGTATGCTGAGGAACTTAGGAACTCCCACATGGTTCCTCACTCTCAGCTGTGCTGAGTATGGCTGGGAAGACTTACTTGAATTTCTACGAGAGGCAAATGGAAACATTGAAAATATTGAATTCAAGACACCCGGAGAACTGTGCTCTTTGGATCCAGTGAATGTATGCAGGTACTTCAATCATAGATTTGAAGCTATGATGTCTTTCATCGCGAACAAGAAAAATCCACCTCTTGGAGAGGTGTTGGATTTCTTCTGGAGAAAGGAGTATCAAGCACGAGGTGCTCCTCATATACATATGCTGCTATGGATCAAAGATGCACCCAAATTTGGAACAGATCCTGATGACTTAGTGATGAATTTCATAGAACAGTATTCTACATGTGCTGTTCCAAAGACAAAGGAAGACAAAAGTCTAAGAGAACAAGTTTTACGGTTTCAAAGCCATCGTTGTGGAAAGTACTGTCGTCATAAATTCAGAAACAAGAACAAGTACTATACAAAATGTCGTTTTGGATTTCCACGATCGGTGATATCTAAAGGAAGAGTGAACAATTTGATGTCTTCGCTGCGACATAATGTGACGAGGAAATCACCCAAAAATACATACAATTTGAAGAGAAACGAAGAGTCCAAGAACATCAATGACTACAACCCAGTGATTTTGTCCATGTGGAATGCTAACATGGATATACAGTTTGTGGCTGACAACTGTATGGCTGTGGCTTGGTATGTGACGTCTTACATCACAAAAAAAGAAAAGACAGAACTCAAGGATATGTGGGAGGACATTTCCCATGAAAAGAGCCTCAGTAAGAAGTTGTACAGTTTCAGTCTGAAGATGTTGTTGCATCGAGAAATCGGAGCTTACGAATGTTCTGACCGGTTATCTTCAGCAAGTCTCTATGCCAAATCTAGGAGTATCATTTGGGCAAGTCTTGGTCTTGCTGCAACGCGTAATCGAGTTCTCTAACCTGTACGGGAAATTGAGTATTTGGCGGAGAAGGAGCCAAGCAGTATAGATATTTTGAAGACCAACATGTTGGATACATATTATCCAAATAGAAGCAGTCACCTGGAGAATGTTTGTCTGTATGAGGTTCTACAAAATTACATTTTCAAGAGGAACATCACAGAAGATATTGATAAAGGAGTGTATGCTGTAATTGGAAGTGAGGGATGTCTGGTCAAGCAAAAAAAATGTCTATTGGTAAATCATTGAAAATTGGATTGCGAATCTCCAGAAAGAAAAGAGTTTTTCTATTTAGCTCTTTTGCTACTTTTCAAGCCTTGGCGTGCAGAAGAGGAACTGCTTGGAGATTTCCTCTGTTACGAAGACTCTTTCAATGCAGCCAAGGAGTCCATAGAATGTCCTGTTTTCCCAAAATATCTAGAAATGTTGAATGCAGAAATTGAGCAGGAAGCAACAATAGCAGCCGAGATTGCTAGAGACAGTTCTCAGGACAGTCAGAGTTCTGTTTCATTGAGTCAGGATCCACTAGGAGGACCAGTTATCGAAAATGAAGCTGCCACTGCCATGATTGAAGTGGAAAGAGCCATGGCACATGCTCAGGAGGATGTGGTTAACTTAGAAGATTTGGAAAGACAACTCAACGTTGAGCAGAGGAAAATATATGATGAAGTTACCAGCCAAATTGATCATGGATTAAGTCATGAGAAGAAAGAGTGCTCA
This sequence comes from Lissotriton vulgaris, assembly GCF_964263255.1. Taxonomy (NCBI): domain Eukaryota; kingdom Metazoa; phylum Chordata; class Amphibia; order Caudata; family Salamandridae; genus Lissotriton; species Lissotriton vulgaris. Next base: position 819,730,939 of record NC_141697.1, on the reverse strand, counting down.
TGTACGTCGTTGAAGCCTGTCCGACTGTACGTGAGTGGAGAAGCAGGAACTGGAAAAAGTTTCCTCATTAAAGCAATTTCATGTTATCTGCAGAAAAGAACTGAGTCATCACTGTCTTGTGTTGTCACCGCTCCAACTGGACTGGCAGCACATAATATTAAAGGTATTACTTTGCATCGGCTACTGATGCTGCCAGTGGAGCATGATAACAAATTACAATACCACAAGTTATCGGGAGATGCTTGTTGTGAAGTATCTTGAGTCCTGAAGAAGATGAAACTTCTTATCATTGACGAAATAAGCATGGTTTCCAATGTCATGCTTGCCTTTGTGCATTTGAGAATGCAGGAAGTTCTTAAAACAGAGTATGATGTGTTATTTGGTGGCAAACACATCAATGTTTTCGGTGATCTTCTGCAGCTGACACCAGTGAAAGGACAACCAGTGTTTAAACTGCTTACGCATGAAGATATCAGGAAGTGCCTAGGGAGCATTGGCAACGTTAACATATGGTTAAACTTCAGTTATGCTGAGCTGCATGAAAATATGCGTCAGGCGAAGGATGAAGATTACAAGAATATTCTACAAGATGTTAGAATCGGGAAAGTGACTGAGCGTGGGAAAGAAGCTTTACATGCACGATTACTGACAAATTTGTTTCCAGAAGAAGACATTCTGCCAGAGAATATTTTTCATAAAATTACTGAGAAGAAATCGGGAATATGTTTGATGCCAACTCTTGCAGAATGTTCCATCTTCAACAACAAAATGTTGAATTTAGAAAACCAAGAGATTGTGAAACTGGAAGCTATTGACAGAATAGAGCATATGGGTGCAACAATTGTTTTGTCTGAGAATTTGAAATCTAAATTGGATTCATTAGAGAACATTATCTATATCTAAAACTGCTGGTTTTGAAAAGACTCTGAATGTGTGCTTAAATTGCCGTATCATTTTGAGAAGGAATTTACATGTTGAAAGAGGTCTGGTAAATGGATCAATGGGTAATGTTGATTTTTAGAAATAGAGATGGAATTGAATTTTTAAAAATTAAATTTGATGGCATTGAGGAAGTACAGCTAATTGGTCGTTGCTCTGCTAGGTTTTTGCTTGTGAAAGACTTATATGTTCGCCGTAAGTAATTTCCTGTTTGCTTGGCATATGCGGTGACAATCCATAAATCACAAGGTTTAAGTGTAGATAGTGCTTTGGTGAATATTGGCAGTTCTGTGTTCAAGGAGGGTATGGCTTATGTAGCATTGTCACGAGTCAGAACTTTATCGGGTTTGTACTTGATTGAGTGTGATGTCACAAACATTTGTGCGGATCTAGATTGTGTTATGGAATACAATAGGTTAAGACGAGAGTATGCGCCACATTTGCCTCAATATCCTTTGTTTGAGAAACGTGTGGTAGGCCGGAAACGTAGAAATGTCACTAATAGTAGGGAGGTTGTAGCAAAAAGACCAAAAGTCGATGAACTCAAAATTGTAAGCAGAAAGAAAATGAATTCTGTTGAAGATGTTGTTGGTTTTCAATTTGAAAATAGTTCTGGTGTGAACTGCTATGCTAATGTAGTGGTTAATGTTGTCTTTTCTCTAGAAAGTTTAAAAGAACAGATTGTGATCAATTCGGATCAAAGTTTTTGCTGTTTGTTGAATTCTGTGTTAGAGAAATGTAGCGCTGATAGAACAAGAGTAGAAAGTGTGTCTGAAATTCGAAATCTGTTAGACAAATGTTCAGGTCAAACACAATTCTCTCAAAATATTCAGCAAGATTGTCAGGAGTTTTTAATGTATATGTTTAATGTATTGCAAGATGAAGGTGTAGATGTAGCTCATCTGTTTGGCCTTTCTTATCAATGGCAGCATGACTGCGAGAATTGTACGTTATCAAGTACTACTAGTGTAGACTCAGAAAGATTTATATATTTAACTTTGCCAGACACTAAATCAGTATCCTTTAATAAGCTAGTAAAAGCAGCTGATCAAAACATGGAGTGTAGCCAATGTAAGTCTGCAATGCTGTCCACATTATTTATACGAAGATATGGCCAGTATGTCATTTTAATGTTCCAACGATGTAGGCCTGATGGAACAAAATTGACAACTTTAATTAAAAATTTTGTGGCTTCTCAGTTGTCAATATCAGGAAGGACTTTTCTAACTGCAGCAATTATATATCATGAGGGTCCTTCAACAACATCAGGACATTACACAACTTATTTGAAGTCTGGAAACGGCTGGTCATTCTGCAATGATTCTGTTTTAACTTTCAAAAAAAGATTGCCTTTTCACCTTCAAAATTCTTATCTGGTGTTCTTACAACCAAAATTTTAGGGAAGGAATCTCGGGATTTGTTTTGAGGAATTTCAAGATGTTCTACTGGCTCCTACACTATATAGCCTTGTGGATAAGTGTAGCACAGAGCGAAAATTGTTTGTTTTAATAAGCTAATTCAAGCAGCAGATCAAAAGAAGGAGTAGAGGTAATGTAAGTCTGCAATGCTGTACACATTATTTATAGAAACTTATCGGTGAAAAGTAATTTTACAATTTCAAGTATATAAACCGGATGTAAATAATTTGTCAAGTCTAATTAAAAATGTTTTGGCTGCACAGTCGTCGATTTCAGGAAGAACATTTGTAACTGCAGCTATTATATGACATGATGGTCCTTTAACAACATCAGGATATTACACAGCTTATTTGAAATGTAAAAAAGGCTGGTCTTTGGCAATGATTAGTATTTGACTATGAAGCAATGTTGCCTTTTGACTTGTTTTCAGAAGTGAGAATTTAGGGTAGGTAACTGGATTATAATGATTCTAGGTGTTGCTGTAATTTAGTGTGCTGTTTTAAATTGCTTTGTATGTCTCATTTTTCTTAAAACGATAGAGCTTATCTTTCAGAAAGTGGCGGGCAGAAAATAATAACAGCACAACAGAGTATAAGCTGTTCATAGGACATCCTTTGACGTCATGGAAAGTAAGTTACTTTTGAGGAGTTCTGATTTCTGATTGATTATATTATATGGGTTTTTTAAATACAATCATTTTGATTGTGTTTTTTTTCCCTGCGCTGTTATATGATGAATACCTTCAACTCGCTGTTTTCAGTGAAATTTGATATATTCTGAGAACAGCAAAAATAAACCATTTAATATGTATAATTAATTCTGTACTTTGAATTTTGATTTTTAATATGTACTCATCTTGTCTCATGCTCACTCATCTTTTACTACTTTCTATCAATTTAAAAATTTTTGTTCTCTCATTCACAGATTGAAAGTATAAAAATAACAAGTGACGAAGTTAACGATAATTATAAGGTAAGTGTTTAGTACTCATTCTGTTACATCTCTTTCACATTTAACTTTTATTAGTTCCACTGCTTCATTTCTTTAACCCTCAGTTTCCTGTCTTTGCTACTTCCCTCATTCCTTTTTCTATTACTTACTTACTCTACTCTTTCCACTCCTTTTCTCAGTCCCTCTTTAAACAGTATCTCTGTGTTACTCCCTCTAGCTGTCTTTCTTTTAACATTACTCTCTGTTTACTTACTCTTCTTTTTAAAAAAAAAATATTTTTTCTAGTTCGCTCCCGGTTTGCGTACCGGCGAGCGAACCGGGAAGCGAATCAAAAGAAATAGAGGTTGCCAGAGTGCTAAACATTCTAGCAATTTCTTATAAAGGGGAGGTAGTTCTGAAAAGAACTTTTTTTTATTATTTTTGTTGTTTTATATTTTTCTTTATTATTTTTCTGAACATTTTTTTACTTTTTTTGTATTTTTTGAACGGGGGAAACGAAAATGATTCATTATAAAGGGCTCAACAGGAGCAACAAAAAAAAAGATAATTTATTTTCTGGGGCGTTTTGGACATTTGTGATTGTCAATAGCTGTATTGATTAAATGTATGCTACTCTCCCTGTAGCAAATCAGTTGGCCACAAAAAATGCACACGTGCTTCACATTCCCAAACTTCATTTGGATATTTGGGACCATCTCCCTCGCCTCTGGTCCCGTCACTGCCTCTTCATTGGATGTACTGGCCACAGGTGGGGGGTTATCCTGCAGGTCACGTACTTGTGCAGCACTATAATTTATAGGGTGCCACCTGTCCATGTGCCGATGCATGGTATAATTGCCATAGCTGTATTTCTTTTCTGTCCCTCTGGACAGATCTTTTTTGCAGATCAGACAGGTAACGTAGCGGGCATTTACCTTTTTTTGGCCCTGGGGAAATGTAAAAAATTGCCATATATAATTTTCTTTGACATGGGACCTCCTCGGCTGTTCAGGTAAAAACCTCCTCCTCCCTTGCTCCTCTTCCTCTTCTTCCTCTTCTTCCTCTTCTTCCTCCTCTTGCTGAAGGATAACCTGAGGAGGTGGTCCTCTCTTCCTAGGAGGTGGTGGTGGTGGTGGTGGTGGGGGTCCACCAGCTGCAGCTATTAATGAAGCCATTTCTAAGGAATCAAAAAAGGTCTTTCTCTCATAAAAATGAAAGTCAGAGTGAGGAAAAAAGGTGGGGCTTTCATCATTTGGGAAAAAAAATGTTCTAAACCAATAAAGTGTTATTTTTAGGTCATATGACCAAGCCTTACATCATTAGGAAACCAAAAGTAAAATGAAGCAATGAAAAGTTTTATGAACAAGTCACATGACCTGTTATGCTTACGTTACGCGTCCCGCTACGCACCCGGAGCGCTTCCGGGGCGCTGCGTGCCTCAGTTCGCGTTCCGGAGTGCTTCACGGTGCGCTAACGCGGCGCGTCATAAGACGCATTACGCGGCAACGCGATACGTCGCGCTTACGCGACGCGCCACACTGTTGTTTTCTAACGCGGTAGTTGCGCTAACGGAACGTTTACCGGTCCGCGGACCGGGTCGCGGAACCAAATTGAGCTAACGGGAAGCTACCCGGTGCGCGAACCGGTAGCGAAACAAAACTTTTTAAAAAAAATATATAAATAAAAAAATTATATTACAAACATATAAAATATATTTTTGCATTAAAATAAGAATACATTTTACAGCTTTTGATATTTGCTATTAAAAAACCATTGAAATTCACTGAAAAAACCATAGGTTATAGACCATATATAGTTAGGAATTAGCATTTACAAAACCTTAAAAATTCACTGAAAAAACCATAGGTTATAGACCATATATAGTTAGGGATTAGCATTTACAAAACCTTATTTTACTCGCACAAAACCATTGAAATTCGGATATATAGTTAGTTGCACTAACTATATATCGCGCACCCGCAATCCACTGCTGATAATGTCACATATTACATCATTCATGACATGGTCAGTGACATCACTGATGACATCATCCAGTGACTGTATGTTTCTGTAAAGTTAAAATATGTCTTACATATTGAAGAATGAGTGGATGTATAAGTGTCTGGATGAAGGATTTAGTAGGTGCATGACTGACTGTATGAGAGAGTGATTAAATGTGTCTCACTGAGTGCATGGGTTAGTGACTAAACTGTCTTAATTTGTGCATCATTATATCTGTTGTTCTGTAAACTGCTGCATGTGTTGATCAGTAGCTATATGAGTAACTATATAGGTTATTGATTGGTTGCCCAAGTATTTGTATGGGAGAGTGAGTGTGTGTGTGTGGGTGGCTGGGAGGTGTGTGACTCTGTGCATAGATGTGTGAACAGTTGATTCACTAGATGTATGAGTTCAAAACTGCATGTGGAAACAGCTGTATGGGTGGTTGACTGTGTGCATGAGTGTATTGGTGAGTGAATGGATATCTCAGTGCTACATGTCAAAGTAAGTACATATGTAAAACACAGTACATGTGAGAGTTGACATATATAAATTACTGTGTATAAGAGCCAGTGAATGTGTGAGTGGCTGCATGGATCATTGAAAACTTGTATCAGTGATTGTATAAGAGAGTAAATATGTGTTAGAATATGTTTGAATAAGTAAGGTGTCTATAACTGTATAGTTGAGGAAATGGAGTTGTGATTGATTCTTTGCATGACTGACTAGGTGTGTGAGTAACTCCATGGATGAGTGACAGTCTGTGAGTGTCTGTTTACACTGAGTGTATGTAAGGTTATATTAGAGTCTGAAGAGGTTCAACGTATTATCACATGAATGATATCATCAGTGATATGATCAGTAATGTCAAATGAGATGTCATCAGTGATGTCATCAGTTATGTCATTTGAGATGTCATCAGTGATGTCACTGACCATGTCATGAATGATGTAATATGTGACATCATTAGCAGTGGATTGCGGGTGCGCGATATATAGTTAGTGGAACTAACTATATATGCGAATTTCAATGGTTTTGTGCGAGTAAAATAAGGTTTTGTAAATGCTAATCCCTAACTACATATGGTCTATAACCTATGTTTTTTTCAGTGAATTTTTAAGGTTTTGTAAATGCTAATTCCTAACTATAAATGGTCTATAACCTATGGTTTTTTCAGTGAATATATATATGTGTGTATATATATATATATATATATATATATATATATGTGGATGTATATATGTGTATATATATATATGTGTATGTATATATATCGCCGCCAGTAGGTAGTTATAGTTAGGACCTACTTTCCATAGGAAATCCACAACATTCTATTTGGAATAACTTTGGCGCTGGTGGACGAATCTTCGCAAATTTCTCTAAGAAATTGGCATGCTCGGTTCTGCTCCTTCCCTGAAAGCTTGGGGGTGATTCGTCAAGTGGGGGCCAAGAAAAAAGGGGGGTCCCAAAACGTGTTTTCCCCATGCAATTTTCCATAGCCAGAGCTACAGCCCGAACGGCTGAACTGAATTACACCAAATTTGGCAGAGAGGTAGAGTTCGGTTAGTAGATTGTGCTTTTTGTTAAATGGTGTATATCCGTTTAGTAGTTTCTGAGAAAATGACAAATAAAATCATAGCGATATCTAGAGACAGATTTCTACACTCGGACTGAGGTCCGTTCAAGTACGTGCGCGAGCTGCATGCTGATTGGCTGTCAACGGTCTGTCAACACTCGAAACCAGGAAGTGTTGGCGGCCATCTTGTGCCTCGGTAGATCCAAATCACAAGAAAACAGTAAAACAAAGTTGAGAAATAAGGAAAGGGGGCAGGGTAGAAACATTCTGACTCTCTAGGCTTGCTTAGGGTGTCGTACATGGATGTTTAGGCTCTATTTAAAAAAAAATTCAAAAACGCGGCTTTCACGTACCGAAATCCGTACAATTACGAGCTGCATGCTTATTGGCTGTCAAGACTCCAAGCCAGGAAGTGTTGGCAGCCATCTTGTTTGTCGCGAGAACCGAGTCACAAGGAAACAGTAAAATAAAGTTGAGAAATAAGGAAAGGGGGCAGGGTTGAAACATTCGGACCCTACAGGCTTGCTCAGGAGGTGGTACAAGGATCTTTAGGCTCAATTTTTATTTTTTTATAAATAAAAAATTGCGGGGTACTTGTGTGGTACTCGTACGCGGTGAAAAAGGTAAAAAAAAACTAGAAGTCAGTTTTATTCATTAGGTCCCGTGAGGGTAAATTATGGGGGCAATTTTTTTCCATAATGGGAGGCTTGTAAGGTGCCCCGAGTTCTGGGGAACGGCACTCCTCTGGTTTTATTTTGAAGTATGCGGGGGGGGGGGGTTACGGTCCTCCTCCCTGCAGTCTCGGGGAGCGGCACCCCTCGGGGCTTTTTAAAAAAATATATGTTTTGTGCTCTCCCTCTCTCCCCGTACACGTCGCGGGGTACGCCCCCTTTCTGGGGCAGTAATATATAAAATGACCTTCCAGCTCCGGGTACCTGCACTGTCTGGGTTTTTTTTATTAATGTTGGGAGGGCGTCGCGCGACCCCCTTAGTGGAACCATTGATGGTCCTGGTGAGCACCATTTCCCAGGGCCGACTCTTGCAGTGTGTCGCGGTGCATACTCCCGGGACACTGCTGTTTGCTATGGTAGGGCGGTACCGTCGCTGCGACGCCGCTCCCAGTTTACCATAGCAAACCATTTTTTTCTATTTGAAAGAGAAAGCAAGTTAATCTGCTCTCTCTTTGAAGTAGGCTAGCAGATTGGTAGGGCGCGGGGAGCCGTCTGGGATCGTGGGGGCATTGGGGCTAAAAGAAAAAAAAACTGAGTTCTTTTTGAGAACCATGGGGCATATTATTAAGGACCGGTGATAAAATTATCGCTGTTTTATCGGCATGAAACTGCCGATAAAACGGCGATAATGGGCTTGATAATACGTCCTTGTTAATTCCCATAGAAGCAGATGTTCTGGTGTTAACATGGGCTTCTATGGGAAATAACAAGGCTGTATTATCAAGCCCATTATCGCCGTTTTATCGGCAGTTTCATGCCGATAAAACAGTGATCATTTTAGCACCGGTCCTTGATAATATGCCCCTAAGTTTACTGGTTAAAAAAAGAGCTATATTTCTATGATAGTATGCAAAACTTTTCTTTTTTTTTGTGCAGCAGTTCTGCTCTGTACGGATGCGCAGCTTCGTTTCCAAACCCACGTTTTTTTCTTTTTGTTCAAGTTCAACAAGTAAACCTTTCTTTATTTTAGGTATTCAATTTGCCGCTTTCTTTTCCCGGGTCATGTGTGTCATCCGCTTCTGTACTTTTGTAATATAATAATAATCATCTATATTTATTTGAAACGTAGTGCCGAAGCACCAAACGTTGATTACGTACTCCATCCACCGCCATTTTAGTAGTTTTTCACCAGTATTTTTATTATATCTGTTACTTTCATTTTACCGTCCTCCTATTTTCTCTGTGATCGATGAGATTTCCTGCCACAGACACCACGGTATTTGTCCTTGGCTGCAGATGTTATCAGACTTGGTCACACGTATACCTACGAACTAAATTGAAGCACGCAAGCCACAGCCATTAGAACGCGTGTTTGTCAACAGAAAGACATTATTATGATTATGCCTTTATCATGCGTGGTAAATGTATACTAGTTGTAAAAGCATGCGTGGTAAAGGCATGCGTGCTAATGGCTTCGTGGTGACGATCACGCGTGGTTATGACTGCGTTGTAATGGCTGTTTCCTCCCAATGGACAGTGCAGCAATTGGGTCTGGGCGTTGTGGACTTCAAGGCAGTAGGCGGAGGGCAACGCAGCCCCTCATACAATATAGAAATTTTTGTGGGGTCATTGTTTTCGTGCTTTGAGGGGCGTCATTGAGGCGCACACATTTAATTTTGTAGGGGGGTAGGTTTGCACTGGAAAATGTTGCATGAGGTTTGTAAATGTGGTACACATTGTTAAGTATTATTTTGATTTCTTTTCTAAATTGTAGTCTATCCAGAGGAAATATAACTCAGTACTTTTCAATCCTAGTCTTGAACATCTTACTATAGTCTTGCAACATTATTTTTATTGTGGACCGTCAGACCCCCCCGCCCCCCCCGCCCCCCCCCCCCCCGAAATAAAGGAAGTATGTCTTTTTTTTTATTAACTTTTATTAAAACAATAACTGTAAATGAAACTTAATTATAACTATATTAGAAACAACTAGAAAAATAACTTTAAAAAAAAAATAATACTATAAACAAAATGAGAAATGGAGTCCAAAAGATGTCCCATTGGTAATCTGCAAAACAAAAATGAAAATTAGCGTTTAGAATTATGTAGATGTGAGTAAATGAGCTCAAGTATTACAAGTCAAGATAACTAGGGTTTAAGTGTGCAGCGTGCCTGGTACAATTCACTTCTGTTATAATGCCGCGTTTAAGTGTGTCTATATGGAAGTGCCTACAGCGTTACTGACAGAAAAGTGGCACAACGGGATTGTAAAGATGCAGACTTATTTCTAATGCATTGCAATCAAGGGTTTGTAGATCTAGGCCTCTGTGCTTACCGTTGTGTAAAGACTGTGGCCAAACACTTCAGACAGTGGAATTCACAATTTGTTTTCAACAATTCTTCGACACGTCCAAGCTGACAGCAGTGTCTATAAGTTTAAGAGACAAAGAGAAATGATGTCACAGAGAGTGAGAGAGAGAACGAGAGAGAAAACAACATTAAAACTGTCTCGCAGAGTCTCGAGTTGAAATGTCCAGCTAATTATAACATGTATGAAACCTATGGTTTTTTCGGTGAATTTCCAAGGTTTTTTAAATGCTAAAATATATATATATATATATATATATATATATATATATATATATATATATATTTATTTATTTATTTATTTACCAGGGGTGTGGAATTTATTAAAATATCTACTTGTCCATGGGGCAGGTTGCTTCATAAATCTACTTGTCCTGTAACAAAATCCACTTGTCCCTTTGGTGCCATATTGTGCGGCAACAAATTATGGCAGCAATCTGATTATATAAGAGCTCTTATATAGCCTCTCTGATTATGCCAGGGCCAGTGTTTAAGTAGTAGCAATACCATTATGTTGCTACGTTCCTGCAGATCTACATACTGGGACTGAAGGTAGTGGTAAACAATAGTTGCAGGGTTGGAATGTCCTTTTGAGTCTGTTCAAACCTACTAACTTGCATGTTTTAATCTTCTCTAATCTTTTCCATTACTGAGAAATGTTGGAAATTTACTCCTGACAATGACAGATGTAAATCTTCTTCCAGAGTTTGAGGGGAAATAAACTTGCAAACACTCAGGTGTTAGCATGAGCAAATCTACACATGCACATTTGCTTATGCTAAAATGCAGTTCACAAATATTTTCTAGGAGTACTATTTCTTGCCCTACTGCTGTAAATTCTTGTGAATTCACGAAAGCCATATAGCTGCCCTTAATGCAAGGACATATACCAAGGGTGCACTTTTGAGACTTTCTTTAACCCCTTCGATGCTCATGACGGAACCGTTCCGTCATTAGCGTCGGTTGGCCTGTGCTCATGACGGAACCGTTCCGTCATGAGCCCGTTGGCTCATTAGAACCTTCAGCACAGCGTGAAAATTCGCGCCACGCTGAAGGTGTTAATAATTAGGCCCCTAATTTGGTCTGGCGTTAACCATGACCTTTTGTGTTTTTTAAAATGCTCTATCTGTATCGGCTATTCTTAAACAACAAGGGACCCCAATCAAGTCAAACAGGGACCTCGGGGAACAGTTTTATGGAAACAACAGTGGTCCCATGCTTATACAATACAACAGAACAAATAAATATAGACGAAAATCGCTTCTATATTTTCAGAAGGACATGTCCAGCCGGACAGAGGTCTTCCAGGTTTACTTAATAAACACAGTTCTTCAACAAATAAGATGTCAGGAATACCTTCCACAATACCCCTGTGTGGTACACAAGCCTGTGCCCGACACTGACGGGGTGAACACAAGTGAAGATAGTGGGAAAGGTTCAAGGCAAAACAAACGTTTTTCTGTTTACATATGAATTTGTACAGAAAATAACAAGATGCACCATTACATAAAATCAAGTAATCAGATTTGTATCGGGTGCATAAGCAAGTCGACGGCGTTTCGGTTTCATCGAAAAATCATAGAAACCATCATCAGGACAATTAAATACTTTGCCTTTACATTAAACCTCAATTTTGCCGAGGCAGAGCGCGTGTGGGCACAGGTAATAAATATTGACAAGATGCCCAGACCAGTCACCCACAATAGAGCGTCAGGGAATGCCGGTTTACCCAATCGTAAACGGGCGACGCCAGGATAAGCCGATAGCTTCGATCATGGAGTGTGTCCCTGGCGTCAAGGGCCAGGGACACACTCCATGATCGAAGCTATCGGCTTATCCTGGCGTCGCCTATTGTGGGTGACTGGTCTGGGCATCTTGTCAATATTTATTACCTGTGCCCACACGCGCTCTGCCTCGGCAAAATTGAGGTTTAATGTAAAGGCAAAGTATTTAATTGTCCTGATGATGGTTTCTATGATTTTTTGATGAAACCGAAACGCCGTCGACTTGCTTATGCACCCGATACAAATCTGATTACTTGATTTTATGTAATGGTGCATCTTGTTATTTTCTGTACAAATTCATATGTAAACAGAAAAACGTTTGTTTTGCCTTGAACCTTTCCCACTATCTTCACTTGTGTTCACCCCGTCAGTGTCGGGCACAGGCTTGTGTACCACACAGGGGTATTGTGGAAGGTATTCCTGACATCTTATTTGTTGAAGAACTGTGTTTATTAAGTAAACCTGGAAGACCTCTGTCCGGCTGGACATGTCCTTCTGAAAATATAGAAGCGATTTTCGTCTATATTTATTTGTTCTGTTGTATTGTATAAGCATGGGACCACTGTTGTTTCCTATCTGTATCGGCTGGCTTCACGGTGAGGGACAGCTTTCTGCTCTTTCACAAGGAACATATCAGCACACAAAGATGTTTTGTTCAGTGCCAGTTACTAATGTGGCAGTGTGTGCTTTTTTGAGACCAAAACAATTTTTGCTTTTGCCAATGTTTGTTATATTGGTGAGGGTCCAGCAGCTCTCAAATCAAAAAGATTTTACAAAAGCCATGCCAAAACAAGTCACGCATTGTAAAAACTGAAAAGCTGACTACCATTTCAGACCTACTGGCTTTGCCAATGCTTGTTTATTTTTGTTTCCCAAAATCTTATTGAAACTGGTTACACTGATTTTCTAATATGAATAAAATGATGCTGAAAAGAAATGGTAACTGAAATTTTTCAGTAGTTTAGCAAAAAAATGTGTTCCTACTTTCATTTTTAGGAACATTTTATATTGAAAGCAAATAATCATTAATCTTGCTTTCAAGTTTCAGCGAATATTTGCATCTAATCAGAGAGCATTCTGGGAGCATTATGCATAGCCTCGTATTGCTCAACTTTGAAACCGTGTCTCCACATTTATATACTGGAACTACTGTGAGTAGTGCAGTCAGAACTTACATTTACTGAATGTACATTTACATTTACATTTACATTTACTGACAGCGCTCAGCCTTATAATAAAGGCTCTCAATGAATGAACCATAAATACAAGTTTGAACAGCATTAACATATGCACACAGATATTAACTTAACTGCAGGCAGTGCCCTTCCCTGATCCTTAATGTGATACTGCAAACTGGCAGCCAAAGGGTTTGCGCTGCAGGGGGTTGGGCCTGCTTGTCCCAAGGACAAAATGCACATTAAAACTTGTTGCCCATGACACCAAACAATATGTCCTGGGCGTCGGGCTATAGGAATTCCACATCCCTGATTACCTACTGTCGGTAGTTATAATTAGGACCTATTATCAATAGGAAATCTGCAACATTCTATTTGGAATAACTTTGGCGCCGGTTGACGAACCTTCGCGAAATTTTCAAAACTGGTGCGGCGCTCCGGTCTGCTCCTATCTGAAAAGTCTCAGGGTGATTCGTCAAGTAGGGGCCGAGAAAAAAGGGGGGTCCCAAAACGTGTTTTCCCCATGAAATTTTCCATAGGGCCCTTTTATCACAGCTACAGCCCGAACTGCTGAATGGAATTACACCAAATTTGGCAGAAAGGTAGACCTTGGTTCAGAGTCGCGCCTTTTTGCTAAATAGCGTAAATCTGTTCAGTAGTTTGTTAGATATTAAAGGAAAAAAATACATATATATCTGGGCGGAGCCTAGCCACACATCTCATCATGGGATCTGATTGGCTGTCAGCACTTCATCCAAGAAGTGTTTGGAGCCATCTTGGGACCAATAAACATGATAGCACCTCATTCAAAAGCATTACAGTTAATTGAAGGTTTTATTACTTTAGTTACATTATAAATCATTTGCTCATGGTACCATACTCATTTTAGGAATTGTGGTGTGTTCTAAGGTGATTTTACTATGTGAAAAAGCCTTCTGCTGGGATATCATGAATGATGTTTGAGAGAAAATTATCTTCTCATGCTTTTCCCACAGAGGTTTGGAAGGTGATCTATAAGCTAAACTGAGACCATATTTTCTGTAAATTCACATTATCTTTCTCAGTCATGTGAGAAGGAAGTCTGACATTCTCAGTAAAACATGTACATCCAACAAGGGCAGAGTCTGTCAGTTGATTCCTTTGTGTTCTACTGCAGCTTCCCAGAGTGTTCTAAAGAACAACTAGAGCGCTAACAGTCCTACTTATGACAAAGGTATGGCACACATGAAGCCATCTTGATTGGAATAAAGTGGTAACTCTTAAAACATTTAATTTAAAAAGGAACAAAATGAGGGGGTTCATTATGCCATAGTAAGTATGATTAGTGCCACAGAAAGAAAAATTAGGGCACATTTTGAGTGACTTTTCAAATCCTATTTCATTAAAAAATTCTGACATGCAGACTGAAACATGCGCTTTCAATATCAGTAGCAGACTTCCCTGGTGAGCAGTAGCTTTACTACAGTGATCTAATGTGCAACTAGAGGGCTAACATTCAGAATTTATGGCAAATATGTGACACATCTGAATGCCTTCTTGATGTAACCAAAGTAAACAAGCATTGAAAATGTAATAGGTCTCGCCCTCGTTCAAGTTACAATAAACGAAAAATGCCAATGCTGCCCTTAGATAATTCTTACCATCTCAATATCTCACAATCGATTTAAACATAGAGTGAGGAGATCAATGTCTCTTGAATAAATATTTTTATTATTTTACTTCACTTGGAATTTTTTTAGGTTTTCTCTAAATTTCTTTTTTTCAGTTCAAAAAGACATTTAACATACAACATATGGAACACATTATGTACATTTAAAACACTCCCCAACCAACACTCAAACAAACACTCAGTTGTGAATCACAATCAGCCACTCTCACACACTCACTACAATACAAAAATACTAACAAATCAATACAGTTCAATATAAATCATATCTCCATTAGTGCCATAGACATTTCTTTCCGCCTATTTGTAACTTTTTAGAAGCGATTCAATAATTCTTTCATAATCTTATGGCATCATACAATGCAGGGTCTACGCGTTTCGAACTCTTCCAATTTTCGATTTCTCATCAGGACCACACTGAGAAAAATGAAAACGGGGGGAGATCTGAATTAGATTCAAACTTAAGACCATATCTCAAAGCTTACAAGTGGCTCGACAGCCGTCTCCTGCCTCTTACCTATGTATCAATGTAACCCAATCACTAAATCGTAGTCATCTTGGTATCCGGCGTGTGACCACCTAAACAACAATGACAACAACAGGCTCAGCCGAGCTGTTTTAAAAAAGTTCTTAGTATCACTACAATAATGCACACTCACATGTTCTCACTCATCGGTGTGTCTTTATGGGAGTGCCACCTCTCTGTGAATGGACAAGGAATTTATGTTAGGCACAAGTCTGCTTGTTTGTATTGAAAGCTTAGTACCACAAAGAAGATCGCTCTTACCTCAATTATTTATGGTGTGGGCAGAGGTTAGTGTTGAGTAAACAGATGTAACTCCTGAAGTAGTAAAGAGTCCTATTACTACTTGTCATTTCACGTCATTTTTAGTGAACGTGCTAGGTGTATTGATTCCTCACATTACCTTCGAGATAAGTAGTCATTAGGGGGAACCGGAGTAAGTTATTTCTTGGTATCCTGTAATGACAAAAAACGGAGTGCCCAAGTCATTTTCTATCCCCTACAAAGTAATCCTGAGAATGTCTCATAACCTAGGAACCATTGGGAGTAAGTAATGTTACCGTTAGTCAAGGTTTGATTTCTCCGTGCTCTGGCTCCTGAGGGGCCGTATGTTCTCCAGTGCTCGTACGGCTCAGTCTGTCTCAACGCAGCGTCTAAACCTCACTTCCGGGTCGCGCCATCTTGAAATGGGTTGTTTGTTTACTTCCTCACTGGAATCTTCTCAATATAGATGTGTCTTGTGTTAAAATAACAAAGTTACAGAACTCTTTTATAATCTTTTTTTGTCCAAGAGGTTATGTGTATTATCGAAAATAATGTGCTATGTACATGGTGGTTCCGCCATCTTGGAGTGGATACGTCAAGGTAGTGGTTGTTTCTCTCTGTAAACCTGACTTCAACAAGCTCTGTTTGTTCATAGATATGACATCTACGAAAGTTTATACATTTCAGAAATTTCGTTTAATCCTTCAGTTGCCGAGTTAAATTTCACAATCATCATTGCCTCGTGGCGTGATAACTTGGCTTCAAGGTCTCCTCCTCTCCTATCTTGTTCGACCTTTGTTATCACAGTCCAGTGGAGGTCAGTTTCCAAATGGTTTCTTGCCATCCAATGTTGTACCAAAGGTGCATTGGGTACCTTGCGCTTAATTCTTGATTTGTGCTGTTGAATTTGGGTTTTTATCTCCTGATTGGTTTTACCCACATACAGTAAGTCACATGGACATGTTATCCCATAAATGACGTAACGTGATTTACAATTTGTGAATGTTTCATGTCTCCATGTGGTGGTCTTATGTTTGAAAATGACACCTTCTTCCGTGGTTGCACAGCAATTGCAGTGGCCACATTTATGATGGACTTGGATTGGTGGTAAGCCAACCATGGTTCTCAAGGAGACGTCTTCTTTGACAGGCATGGACGCTATTATCAATTTATTTGCGATACTTGCTTCTTTTCGAAACGCAAATAGGGGAACTTTGGAAAGATCCTCACTCAGATTTTTTATCAAATGGCAATTATTTTTAATTGCTTTTTTTAACATGTTTGAATTAGGGCAGTATGTGCTCACTAATACCATTCGGTCCATTTCTTGTTTGGTCTTTTTTTCCAGGAGACATTCTCGTGGTGTCCACCACGCTCTGTTCATGCACCTTTTTAGTAGTTTTTTTGGGTATCCTCGTTCCATCAAGTTGGATGTTAATCTGGTGGCATGCTTAGTGAACTCATCTTTGTGTTGGCAATTTCTACGGATCTGTAGAAATTGCCCGTATGGGAGATTCTCCTTTAAGCTGCGTGGATGGTTACTGGAAAAATGTAAAGATCTGTTACGATCAGTGTCTTTTCTGTATAAGGTCGTAATGAGGCCTCCCTCTTCTGATGGATATATTTCCACGTCTAGAAATGGCATGTTGCTTTTAGAATAATTCAGGGTAAATTTGATTTCTTGTGTTTTGTTATTCAACCAATTGTGGAAATTTGTAAGCTCTTGTTCCGGGCCCGTCCATACAAAAAGACATCGTCTATGAAACAATTCCAATTTTTGATCCATTGGGCAAAGGGATTCTGATTGTAAATTAATTTTTCTTCGTAGGCAGACATGTATAAAATAGCCAATTCAGGGGCGAAGGGACAGCCCATGGCTACACCTCCTATTTGAAAATAGAAGTCTCCTTCGAAATTGAAATAATTTTGCTTTAATGCAAATTCAGCCATTTGAATGATGAATTCTGTTGGAATTTTCTGTGGTTTTTCTCTTCTCTCAAGTATTTGTCTCAAAATTTCAAAGCCCTCATCCTGCAGAATTTGAGTGTATAATGATGTTATATCCATCGTTATCATATAATGGTTGTTTCTATCAAATGTAATCTCACTCAATTTATTAATGAAATCCGTAGTGTCCCTGATGTACGATTTAACACTAGGTAAAAACGGTTTCAGGAAAAAATCCACAAACTTGGAAATTGGCTCCATTAGTGACTCGCAGCCGGAGACGACTGGACGTCCAGGTGGGGTTTTTTCATTTTTATGCACTTTGGGCAAGATGTAAAATAAAGAGATTCTTGGATATTTGATCTTTAAATATTCTGTCTCCTTTTTACCCAGAAAGCCTAGTTGTGATGCTTCATCAATCATTGAGTGTAATAGATTTTTCAAATCCGATGTAGGGTCTTTATTTATCTTCCTATAGCAGTTGGTATCGCTTAGTTGTTTTTTGACCTCCTGTGTGTATGGCTGTCGGTCCCAAACCACAATCGATCCTCCCTTATCAGCTTGCTTGATAATTACAGATGTATCATTCTTCAAATTGGCTAGAGCATTGGATTCAGGTTTAGTGATGTTGTATTTTATCAATTTTTTCTTTTTCTCCATTTCAGTGATTGTAGACAATATTGTTCTCTCAAAAGTTATGACTTCTTTAGGTATTTTATAGTTGGGCGGGCAAAATGTAGATTTATTTCTTAGTCCAGTGGTTTCAGTCCCTTGTACTATGGGATTGTCTGAGAAAAAAGTCTTCAGTCTAATTTTCCGAAAGAACTCAATCGATTCAGTTTTTAAGTTAACAAAATCAGTTCTTTTCATGGGGACGAATGATAGTCCTTTTTGAAGAACACTTTCTTCTTCTTTAGTGAGGATCTTCTTAGAGAGGTTGAATATCTAAGATGGTATTAGTTCTTGTAATTTTGACGTCGAGTTGACATCTCCTAAGGTTGGTTGAATCTTACTTTGCCCCTTGGTTTCGACTGTCCTCTTCCTAAAAAATTATTGTTAGACCCTTGTTGGTTTTGTCGGAATGAACCCCTTCGGCTATTATTTGTTCGAGGGTCTGAGTTATCGCCCTCGCTACTGCTTCCCGATGAGGAGGTCTCAGAGAATGTAATAAATTTATTTGCTGATCGACCTGAGTAGTCCTGTAGGTATTTCCGAGATTCTGGACAAGTATAAAAGTCAGGTTGGAGGTAAGGATAAACCTTTTCCAGGTTGAAGAATTTTTGATCCTTTTCGTATTGATTGGTCTTTTGGTTAACAGTGTAGTCTTTAAACTCACAAATTTCTTTGTCCACCTTTTCTAACAATGATTTTGCGTCCGTTATTTGCTGGTTTGTGGAAATACTTGATGTTAGGGCTTCAATTTCTTCCAATTTGGTTTTTGAAATCTTTGTGCAGTTTCTATTGTTAAGACCATCAGGTCTCTACTGCATTTAGTTTCTATATAACTATATCCCTTTTTGTAGATCGGGTCCTCAGTAAAAATAACAGGCATGTTCTTTATTTGTAATCCTCCTGGTATTGTTCCTGTCCTAAGGTGTTGAAGCAAGAAATGCCCAGGTAAATCTGTCCGGATCTGTTTTTTTCGAAGTCTAAGTAGTTTGTCTGTCTCGTTCTGATTTTGTGCAGTTGTACTTAATGAGGCCGAGGCAAAGAGCGGAGGATCCGCTAGTAATTTCTTAATATGGTCTTCGCTGTAAGCAAAGGTCTGATCTTCTGACATATTTTCATACGGTTACTTGATTCATACAATTCCTTTCACACAATCAATATTGTTTCTTATACCGTCGCAAAATAAATGAATTTGAATCCACACCTGAGGATTCCCAGTTGAAATAGCACTGAGTGAAAGAGTTTCCACTATAGGCTACCACACAGGCCAACGCCTGCTATCAATGCAAATGAATACTACTGGGTATGGGCTCCCAAGCAGCAAGGCCAAGCCACAGCCTAATGTATCAATAAACGAAAAATGCCAATGCTGCCCTTAGATAATTCTTACCATCTCAATATCTCACAATCGATTTAAACATAGAGTGAGGAGATCAATGTCTCTTGAATAAATCTTTTTATTATTTTACTTCATTTGGAATTTTTTTAGGTTTTCTCTAAATTTCTTTTTTTCAGTTCAAAAAGACATTTAACATACAAAATATGGAACACATTATGTACATTTAAAACACTCCCCAACCAACACTCAAACAAACACTCAGTTGTGAATCACAATCAGCCACTCTCACACACTCACTACAATACAAAAATACTAACAAATCAATACAGTTCAATATAAATCATATCTCCATTAGTGCCATAGACATTTCTTTCCGCCTATTTGTAACTTTTTAGAAGCGATTCAATAATTCTTTCATAATCTTATGGCATCATACAATGCAGGGTCTACGCGTTTCGAACTCTTCCAATTTTCGAGTTCTCATCAGGACCACACTGTGAAAAATGAAAACGGGGGAGATCTGAATTAGATTCAAACTTAAGACCATATCTCAAAGCTTACAAGTGGCTCGACAGCCGTCTCCTGCCTCTTACCTATGTATCAATGTAACCCAATCACTAAATCGTAGTCATCTTGGTATCCGGCGTGTGACCACCTAAACAACAATGACAACAACAGGCTCAGCCGAGCTGTTTTAAAAAAGTTCTTAGTATCACTACAATAATGCACACTCACATGTTCTCACTCACCAGTGTGTCTTTTTGGGAGTGCCACCTCTCTGTGATTTGACAGGGAATTTATGTTAGGCACAAGTCTGCTTGTTTGTATTGAAAGCTTAGTACCACAAAAAAGATCGCTCTTACCTCAATTATTTATGGTGTGGGCAGAGGTTAGTGTTGAGTAAACAGATGTAACTCCTGAAATAGTAAAGAGTCCTATTACTACTTGTCATTTCACGTCATTTTTAGTGAACGTGCTAGGTGTATTGATTCCTCACATTACCTTCGAGATAAGTAGTCATTAGGGGGAACCGGAGTAAGTTATTTCTTGGTATCCTGTAATGACAAAAAACGGAGTGCCCAAGTCATTTTCTATCCCCTACAAAGTAATCCTGAGAATGTCTCATAACCTAGGAACCATTGGGAGTAAGTAATGTTACCGTTAGTCAAGGTTTGATTTCTCCGTGCTCTGGCTCCTGAGGGTCCGTATGTTCTCCAGTGCTCGTACGGCTCAGTCTGTCTCAACGCAGCGTCTAAACCTCACTTCCGGGTCGCGCCATCTTGAAATGGGTTGTTTGTTTACTTCCTCACTGGAATCTTCTCAATATAGATGTGCCTTGTGTTAAAATAACAAAGTTACAGAACTCTTTTATAATCTTTTTTTGTCCAAGAGGTTATGTGTATTATCGAAAATAATGTGCTATGTACATGGTGGTTCCGCCATCTTGGAGTGGATACGTCAAGGTAGTGGTTGTTTCTCTCTGTAAACCTGACTTCAACAAGCTCTGTTTGTTCATAGATATGACATCTACGAAAGTTTATACATTTCAGAAATTTCGTTTAATCCTTCAGTTGCCGAGTTAAATTTCACAATCATCATTGCCTCGTAGCGTGATAACTTGGCTTCAAGGTCTCCTCCTCTCCTATCTTGTTCGACCTTTGTTATCACAGTCCAGTGGAGGTCAGTTTCCAAATGGTTTCTTGCCATCCAATGTTGTACCAAAGGTGCATTGGGTACCTTGCGCTTAATTCTTGATTTGTGCTGTTGAATTTGGGTTTTTATCTCCTGATTGGTTTTACCCACATACAGTAAGTCACATGGACATGTTATCCCATAAATGACGTAACGTGATTTACAATTTGTGAATGTTTCATGTCTCCATGTGGTGCTCTTATGATTAAAAATGACACCTTCTTCCGTGGTTGCACAGCAATTGCAGTGGCCACATTTATGATGGCCTTGGATTGGTGGTAAGCCAACCATGGTTCTCAAGGAGACGTCTTCTGTGACAGGCATGGACGCTCTTATCAATTTATTTGTGATACTTGCTTCTTTTCGAAACGCAAATAGGGGAACTTTGGAAAGATCCTCATTCAGATTTTTTATCAAATGCCAATTATTTTTAATTGCTTTTTTTAACATGTTCGAATTAGGGCAGTATGTGCTCACTAATACCATTCGGTCCATTTCTTGTTTGGTCTTTTTTTCCAGGAGACATTCTCCTGGTGTCCACCACGCTCTGTTCATGCACCTTTTTATTAGTTTTTTTGGGTATCCTCGTTCCATCAAGTTGGATGTTAATCTGGTGGCATGTTTAGTGAACTCATCTTTGTGTTGGCAATTTCTACGGATCCGTAGAAATTGCCCGTATGGGAGATTCTCCTTTAAGCTGCGTGGATGGTTACTGGAAAAATGTAAAGTTCTGTTACGATCAGTGTCTTTTCTGTATAAGGTCGTAATGAGGCCTCCCTCTTCTGATGGATATATTTCCACGTCTAGAAATGGCATGTTGCTTTTAGAATAATTCAGGGTAAATTTGATTTCTTGTGTTTTGTTATTCAACCAATTGTGGAAATTTGTAAGCTCTTGTTCCGGGCCCTTCCATACAAAAAAGACATCGTCTATGAAACTATTCCAATTTTTGATCGATAGGGCAAAGGGATTCTGATTGTAAATGAATTTTTCTTCGTAGGCAGACATGTATTGTATTGTATTGTATTGTAGTGAGTGTGTGAGAGTGGCTGATTGTGATTCACAACTGAGTGTTTGTTTGAGTGTTGGTTGGGGAGTGTTTTAAATGTACATAATGTGTTCCATATTTTGTATGTTAAATGTCTTTTTGAACTGAAAAAAAGAAATTTAGAGAAAACCTAAAAAAATTCCAAATGAAGTAAAATAATAAAAAGATTTATTCAGGAGACATTGATCTCCTCACTCTATGTTTAAATCGATTTTGAGATATTGAGATGGTAAGAATGATCTAAGGGCAGCATTGGCATTTTTCGTTTATTGATACATTAGGCTGTGGCTTGGCCTTGCTGCTTGGGAGCCCATATCCAGTAGTATTCATTTGCATTGATAGCAGGCGTTGGCCTGTGTGGTAGCCTATAGTGGAAACTCTTTCACTCATTGCTATTTCAACTGGGAATCCTCAGGTGTGGATTAAAATTCATTTGTCTTGCGTCGGTATAAGGAACAATATTGATTGTGTGAAAGGAATTGTATGAATCCAGTAACCGTATGAAAATATGTCAGAAGATCAGACCTTTGCTTACAGCGAAGACCATATTAAGAAATTACTAGCAGATCCTCCGCTCTTTGCCTCGGCCTCATTAAGTACAACTGCACAAAATCAGAACGAGACAGACAAACTACTTAGACTTCGAAAAAAACAGATCCGGACGGATTTACATGGGCATTTCTTGCTTCAACACCTTAGGGCAGGAACAATACGAGGAGGATTACAAATAAAGAACATACCTGTTATTTTTACTGAGGACCCGATCTACAAAAAGGGATATAGTTATATAGAAACTAAATGCAGTAGAGACCTGATGGTCTTAACAATAGAAACTGCACAAAGACTGTCAAAAACCCAATTGAAAGAAATTGAAGCCCTAACATCAAGTATTTCCACAAACCAGCAAATAACGGACGCAAAATCATTGTTAGAAAAGGTGGACAAAGAAATTTGTGAGTTTAAAGACTACACTGTTAACCAAAAGACCAATCAATACGAAAAGGATCAAAAATTCTTCAACCTGGAAAAGGTTTATCCTTACCTCCAACCTGACTTTTATACTCGTCCAGAATCTCGGAAATACCTACAGGACTACTCAGGTCGTTCAGCAAATAAATTTATTACATTCTCTGAGACCTCCTCATCGGGAAGCAGTAGCGAGGGCGACAACTCAGACCCTCGAATAAATAATAGCCGAAGGGGTTCATTCCGACAAAACCAACAAGGGTCTAACAATAATTTTTTAGGAAGAGGACAGTCGAAACCAAGGGGCAAAGTAAGATTCAACCAACCTTGGGAGATGTCAACTCGACGTCAAAATTACAAGAACTAACACCATCTTTGATATTCAACCTCTCTAAGAAGATCCTCACTAAAGAAGAAGAAAGTGTTCTTCAAAAAGGACTATCATTCGTCCCCACGAAAAGAACTGATTTTGTTAAATTAAAAACTGAAACAATTGAATTCTTTCGGAAAATTAGACTGAAGACTTTTTTCTCAGACAATCCCATAGTACAAGGGACTGAAACCACTGGACTAAGAAATAAATCTACATTTTGCCCGCCCAACTATAAAATACCTAAAGAAGTCATAACTTTTGAGAGAACGATATTGTCTACAATCACTGAAATGGAGAAAAAGAAAAAATGGATAAAATACAACATCACTAAACCTGAATCCAATGCTCTAGCCAATTTGAAGAATGATACATCTGTAATTATCAAGCAAGCTGATATGGGAGGATCGATTGTGGTTTGGGACTGACAGCTATACACACAGGAGGTAAAAAAACAGCTAAGCGATACCAACTGCTATAGGAAGATAAATAAAGACCCTACATCGGATTTGAAAAATCTATTACACTCAATGATTGATGAAGCATCACAACTAGGCTTTCTGGGTAAAAAGGAGACAGAATATTTAAAGATCAAATATCCAAGAATCCCTTTATTTTACATCTTGCCCAAAGTGCATAAAAATGAAAAAACCCCACCTGGACGTCCAATCGTCTCAGGCTGCGAGTCACTAATGGAGGCAATTTCCAAGTTTGTGGATTTTTTCCTGAAACCGTTTTTACCTAGTATTAAATCATACATCAGGGACACTACGGATTTCATTAATAAATTGAGTGAGATTACATTTGATAGAAACAACCATTTTATGGTAACGATGGATATAACATCATTATACACTCAAATTCCGCAGGATGAGGGCTTGGAAATTTTGAGACAAATACTTGAGAGAAGAGAAAAACCACAGAAAATTCCAAGAATTCATCATTCAAATGGCTGAATTTGCATTAAAGCGAAATTATTTCAATTTCAAAGGAGACTTCTATTTTCAAATAGGAGGTGTAGCCATGGGCTGCCCCTTCGCCCCTGAATTGGCTATTTGATACATGTCTGCCTACGAAGAAAAATTAATTTACAATCAAAATCCCTTTGCCCAATGGATCAAAAATTGGAATCGTTTCATAGACGATGTCTTTTTTGTATGGACGGGCCCGGAACAAGAGCTTACAAATTTCCACAATTGGTTGAATAACAAAACACAAGAAATCAAATTTACCCTGAATTATTCTAAAAGCAACATGCCATTTCTAGACGTGGAAATATATCCATCAGAAGAGGGAGGCCTCATTACGACCTTATACAGAAAAGACACTGATCGTAACAGATCTTTACATTTTTCCAGTAACCATCCACGCAGCTTAAAGGAGAATCTCCCATACGGGCAATTTCTACGGATCCGTAGAAATTGCCAACACAAAGATGAGTTCACTAAACCTGCCACCAGATTAACATCCAACTTGATGGAACGAGGATACCCAAAAAAACTACTAAAAAGGTGCATGAACAGAGCGTGGTGGACACCACGAGAATGTCTCCTGGAAAAAAAGACCAAACAAGAAATGGACCGAATGGTATTAGTGAGCACATACTGCCCTAATTCAAACATGTAAAAAAAAGCAATTAAAAATAATTGCCATTTGATAAAAAAATCTGAATGAGGATCTTTCCAATGTTCCCCTATTTGCGTTTCGAAAAGAAGCAAGTATCGCAAATAAATTGATAAGAGCGTCCATGCCTGTCAAAGAAGACGTCTCCTTGAGAACCATGATTGGCTTACCACCAATCCAAGGCCATCATAAATGTGGCCACTGCAATTGCTGTGCAACCACGGAAGAAGGTGTCATTTTCAAACATAAGACCACCACATGGAGACATGAAACATTCACAAATTGTAAATCACGTTACGTCATTTATGGGATAACATGTCCATGTGACTTACTGTATGTGGGTAAAACCAATCAGGCGATAAAAACCCAAATTCAACAGCACAAATCAAGAATTAAGCGCAAGGTACCCAATGCACCTTTGGTACAACATTGGATGGCAAAAAACCATTTGGAAACTGACCTCCACTGGACTGTGATAACAAAGGTCGAACAAGATAGGAGAGGAGGAGACCTTGAAGCCAAGTTATCACGCTAACAGCCAATGATGATTGTGAAATTTAACTCGGCAACTGAAGGATTAAACGAAACTTCTGAAATGTATAAACTTTCGTAGATGTCATATCTATGAATAAACAGAGCTTGTTGAAGTCAGGTTTACAGAGAGAAACAACCACTACCTTGACGTATCCACTCCAAGATGGCGGAACCACCATGTACATAGCACATTATTTTCGATAATACACATAACCTCTTGGACAAAAAAAGATTATAAAAGAGTTCTGTAACTTTGTTATTTTAACACAAGGCACATCTATATTGAGAAGATTCCAGTGAGGAAGTAAACAAGCAACCCATTTCAAGATGGCGCGACCCGGAATTGAGGTTTAGACGCAGCGTTGAGACAGACTGAGCCGTACGAGCACTGGAGAACATACGGACCCTCAGGAGCCGGAGCACGGAGAAATCAAACCTTGACTAACGGTAACATTACTTACTCCCAATGGTTCCTAGGTTATGAGACATTCTCAGGATTACTTTGTAGGGGATAGAAAATGACTTGGGCACTCCGTTTTTTGTCATTACAGGATACCAAGAAATAACTTACTCCGGTTCCCTCTAATGACTACTTATCTCGAAGGTAATGTGAGGAATCAATACACCTAGCACGTTCACTAAAAATGACGTGAAATGACAAGTAGTAATAGGACTCTTTACTATTTCAGGAGTTACATCTGTTTACTCAACACTAACCTCTGCCCACACCATAAATAATTGAGGTAAGAGCGATCTTCTTTGTGGTACTAAGCTTTCAATACTAACAAGCAGACTTGTGCCTAACATAAATTCCCTGTCCATTCACAGAGAGGTGGCACTCCCATAAAGACACACCAATGAGTGAGAACATGTGAGTGTGGATTATTGTAGTGATACTAAGAACTTTTTTAAAACAGCTCGGCTGAGCCTGTTGTTGTCATTGTTGTTTAGGTGGTCACACGCCGGATACCAAGATGACTCCGATTTAGTGATTGGGTTACATTGATACATAGGTAAGAGGCAGGAGACGGCTGTCGAGCCACTTGTAAGCTTTGAGATATGGTCTTAAGTTTGAATCTAATTCAGATCTCCCCCCCTTTGCATTTTTCACAGTGTGGTCCTGTTGTGAACTCGAAAATTGGAAGAGTTCGAAACGCGTAGACCCTGCATTGTATGATGCCATAAGATTATGAAAGAATTATTGAATCGCTTCTAAAAAGTTACATATAGGCGGAAAGAAATGTCTATGGCACTAATGGAGATATGATTTATATTGAACTGTATTGATTAGTTAGTATTTTTGTATTGTAGTGAGTGTGTGAGAGTGGCTGATTGTGATTCACAACTGAGTGTTTGTTTGAGTGTTGGTTGGGGAGTGTTTTAAATGTACATAATGTGTTCCATATTTTGTATGTTAAATGTCTTTTTGAACTGAAAAAAAGAAATTTAGAGAAAACCTAAAAAAATTCCAAATGAAGTAAAATAATAAAAAGATTTATTTAAGAGACATTGATCTCCTCACTCTATGTTTAAATCGATTGTGAGATATTGAGATGGTAAGAATTATCTAAGGGCAGCATTGGCATTTTTCGTTTATTGATACATTAGGCTGTGGCTTGGCCTTGCTGCTTGGGAGCCCATACCCAGTAGTATTCATTTGCTCGTTCAAGTTACAGCAATTCTGTTTGTAATTAGGTGGCTTTTTGGCTTTGCTTTTATTTGTGTTTTTCAAACTTTCATGTACATAACATGCATATGTATGCATATACGTATATGTATATGTATATGTATGCATGCATTTATATTTGTATTTATATAGATATGCAGATTTTATATATGTTTATATATGTATGTGTATATATATATATATATATACATACATATATATAAATGCATATATATGTGCATGTGTGTGCGTGTAGAGAGAGGTAGAGGTGTAAAGGTAGAGAGGTAGAGGTAGAGGTAGAGAGTAATAGAGAGAGAGGTAGGGAGTAGAGGATGAGTAATAGAGAGTAGAGAGTGAGTAGGAGAGAGTAGTAGAGAGTAGCAGAGAGTGGGTAGTAGTGATTAGTGGAGAGTGAGTAGTAGAGAGTTGTAGAGAGTGAGTAGTAGAGAGTGAGTAGTAGAGAGTGAGTAGTAGAGAGTGAGTAGTAGAGAGTGAGTAGTAGAGAGTAGTAAAGAGTGAGTAGTAGCGAGTGAGTAGCAGAGAAAGAGAGTATTAGAGAGTGAGTAGTAGAGAGAGTAGTAGAGTGACAGTAGTAGAGAGAGTAGCAGAGAGTGAGTAGTAGAGAGTGAGTAGTAGAGTGAGTAGTAGAGACAGAGCAGTAAAGAGTGAGTAGTAGAGAGTTAGTAGTAGAGAATGAGTAGTAGAGCGAGAGTAGGGAGTAATAGAGAGTGAGTAGTAGAGAGTAGTGGAGTAGTAGAGAGTGAGTAGTAGGGAGTAGTAGTGAGTGAGTAGTAGAGAGTAGTAGAGAGTGAGTAGTAGAGAGCAATTAGAGGAGAGTGTGTAGTAGTGAGTGAGTAGTATAGAGTAGTAGAGAGTGAGTAGTAAAGAGTAGTAGAGAGTGAGTAGTATAGAGTAGTAGAGAGAGTAGTTGAGAGTGAGTAGTAGAGATAGTAGAGAGTGAGTGGTAGAGAGTGAGTAGTAGAGAGCAAGTAGTAGAGAGTGAGTAGTGGAGAATGAGTAGTAGAGCGTAGTAGAGAGTGAGTAGTAGAGAGAGAGTAGTAGAGAGTAGTAGAGTGACTAGTAAAGTAGTAGAGAGTGAGTGGTAGAGAGTAGAAGAGTG
This sequence comes from Lissotriton vulgaris, assembly GCF_964263255.1. NCBI lineage: Eukaryota > Metazoa > Chordata > Amphibia > Caudata > Salamandridae > Lissotriton > Lissotriton vulgaris. The sequence goes on along the minus strand of NC_141697.1, from coordinate 819,702,651 downwards.
AGTAGGAGAGAGTAGTCAGTCAGTCAGTCAGTGTCAGTCAGTGTCAGTCAGTGTCAGTCAATCAGTGTCAGTCAGTCAGTGTCAGTCAGTCAGTGTCAGCTAGAGCAGCTCTGCTGACCTCGTTCTCTGGCTCTAAAGCAGCTCTCTTGACCTGGTTCTCTTGCTCTAAAGCACCTCTGCTGGCCTGGTTTCTCTGGCTCTATAGCAGGTTAGCTGACCTGGTTCTCTGGCTCCAGAGCAGCTCTGCTGACCTAGTTCTTAGGCTACAGAGCAGCTCTGCTGATCTGGTTCTCTGGCTCTTCAACAGCTCTGCTGACCTGGTTCTCTGGCTGTAAAGCAGCTCTGCTGACCCGGTTCTATGGCTCTAAAGCAGTTCTGCTGACATGGTTCTCTGGCTCTAGAGAAGTTCTGCTGACCTGGTTCTCTCCCTCTAAAGCAGCTCTTCTGACCTGGTTTCTCCTGCTCTACAGCAGGTCTGCTGGCCTGCTTCTCTGGCTCTAGAGCAGCTCTGCTGACCTGGTTCTTAGGCTCTAGAGCAGCTCTGCTGAACTGGTTCTCTGGCTCTAAAGCGGCTCTGCTGACCTGGTTCTATGGCTCTGAAGCAGCTCTGCTGACTTGGTTATCTGGTTCTAGAGCAGTTCTGCTGACCTGGTTCTCTGGCTCTAAAGCATCTCTGCTGACCTGGTTCTTACCCTCTAAAGTAGCTCTGCTGACCTGGTTTCTCTGGCCCTACAGCAGCTCTGCTGACCTAGTTCTTAGGCTCTGGAGCAGCTCTGCTGACATGGTTCTCTGGCTCTACAATAGCTCTGCTGACCTTGTTCTCTGGCTCTAAAGCAGCTCTGCTGACCCAGTTCTATGGCTTTAAAGCAGTTCTGCTGACCTAGTCTCTTGGCTCTAAAGCAGCTCTGCTGACCTGGTTCTCCGGCTCCAGAGCAGATCTGCTGACCTGGTTCTTAGGCTCTTGAGCAGCTCTGCTGACCTGGTTCTCTCCCTCTAAAGCAGCTCTGCTGACCTGGTTTCTCTGGCTCTGGAGCAGCTCTGCTGACCTGGTTCTCTGCCTCTAAAGCAGCTCTGCTGACCTGGTTATTTCCCTCTGAAGCAGCTCTGCTGACCTGGTTCTCTGACTCTAGAGCAGCTCGACTGACCTGGTTCTCTGGCTCTAAAGCAGCTCGGCTGACCAGGTTCTCTGCCTCTAGAGCAGCTCTGCTGACCTGGTTCTTTGGCTCTAAAGCAGCTCTGCTGACCTGGTTCTCTCCCTCTAAAGCAGCTCTGCTGACCTGGTTTCTCTGCCTCTAGAGCAGCTCTGCTGACCTGGTTCTCTGGCTCTAAAGCAGCTCGGCTGACCTGGTTCTCTGGCTCTAAAGCAGCTCAGCTGACCTGGTTCTCTGCCTCTAGAGCAGCTCTGCTGACCTTGTTCTCTGGCTCTAAAGCAGCTCTGCTGACCTGGTTATCTCCCTCTAAAGCAGCTCTGCTGACCTGGTTCTATGGCTCTAGAGCAGCTCTGCTGCCCTGGTTCTCTGGCTCTAAAGCAGTTCTGCTGACCTGGTTCCCTGCCTCTAGCGCAGCTTTGCTGACCTGGTTCTATGGCTCTAAGGCAGCTCTGCTGTCCTGGTTCTCTGGCTCTAAAGCAGCTCGGCTGACCTGGTTCTCTGGCTCTAAAGCAGCTCAGCTGACCTGGTTCTCTGCCTCTAGAGCAGCTCTGCTGACCTTGTTCTCTGGCTCTAAAGCAGCTCTGCTGACCTGGTTATCTCCCTCTAAAGCAGCTCTGCTGACCTGGTTCTCTGCCTCTAGAGCAGCTCTGCTGACCTGGTTCTATGGCTCTAAAGCAGCTCGGATGACCTGGTTCTATGGCTCTAACACAGCTCTGCTGACCTGGTTTCTCTGACTCTAGAGCAGCTCTGCTGACCTGGTTCTCTGGCTCTAAAGCAGCTCTGCTGACCTGGTTCTATGGCTCTAAAGCAGTTCTGCTGACCTGGTTCCCTGCCTCTAGCGCAGCTTTGCTGACCTGGTTCTATGGCTCTAAGGCAGCTCTGCTGTCCTGGTTCTCTGGCTCTAGAGCAGCACTGCTGACCTGGTTCTTTGGCTTTAAACCATTTTTGCTGACCTTGTTCTCTCCCTCTAAAGCAGCTCCGCTAACCTGGTTTCTCTAGCTCTAAAGCAGCTCTGCTGACCTTCTTCTTAGGCTCTAGTACTATTTAAAACAGGCGACAACCCAATTAACCACATCCGTGCGGTACGATTTACCGCCGGGTGCTGAGCCCTAATGGAAACGGGCGTGGTCATGACGGAACGGTTCCGTCATGAGCACAGCTCAACCAATGCTCATGACGGAACTGTTCCGTCATGAGCATCGAAAGGGTTAACCATTCGGCATCTGGGTAAAAAGATACCCTTCTTCGGCTCTAGAGCAGCTCTGCTGGCCTGGTTCTCTGGCTCTAGAGCAGCTCTGCTGACCTGGTTCTTAGGCTCTAGAGCAGCTCTGCTGAACTGGTTCTCTGGCTCTAAAGCAGCTCTGCTGACCTGGTTCTATGGCTCTGAAGCAGCTCTGCTGACTTGGTTCTCTGGTTCTAGAGCAGTTCTGCTGTCCTGGTTCTCTGGCTCTAAAGCAGCTCTGCTGACCTGGTTCTTTCCCTCTAAAGCAGCTCTGCTGACCTGGTTTCTCTGGCCCTACAGCAGCTCTGCTGACCTGGTTCTCTGGCTCTGGAGCATCTCTGCTGACCTAGTTCTTAGGCTCTAGAGCAGCTCTGCTGAGATGGTGCTCTGGCTCTACAATAGCTCTGCTGACCTTGTTCTCTGGCTCTAAAGCAGCTCTGCTGACCCAGTTCTATGGCTCTAAAGCAGTTCTGCTGACCTGGTCTCTTGGCTCTAAAGCAGCTCTGCTGACCTGGTTCTCTCGCTCTAAAGCAGCTCCTTTGACCTGGTTTCTCTGGCTCTACGGCAGTTCTGCTGACCGGGTTCTCCAGATCCAGAGCAGATCTGCGGACCTGGTTCTCAGCAGCTCTGCTGACCCGGTTCTCTCCCTCTAAAGCAGCTCTGCTGACCTGGTTTCTCTGGCTCTGGAGTAGCTTTGCTGACCTGGTTATTTCCCTCTAAAGCAGCTTTGCTGACCTGGTTCTCTGACTCTAGAGCAGCTCGGCTGACCTGGTTCTCTGGCTCTAAAGCAACTCGGCTGACCTGGTTCTCTGGCTCTAAAGCAGCTCGGCTGACCTGGTTCTCTGCCTCTAGAGCAGCTCTGCTGACCTGGGTCTTTGGCTCTAAAGCAGCTCTGCTGACTTGGTTCTCTCCCTCTAAAGCAGCTCTGCTGACCTGGTTTCTCTGCCTCTAGAGCAGCTCTGCTGACCTGGTTCTCTGGCTCTAAAGCAGCTCAGCTGACCTGGTTCTCTGCCTCTAAAGCAGCTAAGCTGACCTTGTTCTCTGCCTCTAGAGCAGCTCAGCTGACCTGGTTCTCTGCCTCTAGAGCAGCTCTGCTGACCTTGTTCTCTGGCTCTAAAGCAGCTCTGCTGACCTGGTTATCTCCCTCTAAAGCAGCTCTGCTGACCTGGTTCTCTGCCTCTAGAGCAGCTCTGCTGACCTGGTTCTATGGCTCTAAAGCAGCTCGGATGACCTGGTTCTATGGCTCTAACACAGCTCTGCTGACCTGGTTTCTCTGACTCTAGAGCAGCTCTGCTGACCTGGTTCTCTGGCTCTAAAGCAGCTCTGCTGACCTGGTTCTATGGCTCTAAAGCAGTTCTGCTGACCTGGTTCCCTGCCTCTAGCGCAGCTTTGCTGACCTGGTTCTATGGCTCTAAGGCAGCTCTGCTGTCCTGGTTCTCTGGCTCTAGAGCAGCACTGCTGACCTGGTTCTTTGGCTTTAAACCATTTTTGCTGACCTTGTTCTCTCCCTCTAAAGCAGCTCCGCTAACCTGGTTTCTCTAGCTCTAAAGCAGCTCTGCTGACCTTCTTCTTAGGCTCTAGTACTATTTAAAACAGGCGACAACCCAATTAACCACATCCGTGCGGTACGATTTACCGCCGGGTGCTGAGCCCTAATGGAAACGGGCGTGGTCATGACGGAACGGTTCCGTCATGAGCACAGCTCAACCAATGCTCATGACGGAACTGTTCCGTCATGAGCATCGAAAGGGTTAACCATTCGGCATCTGGGTAAAAAGATACCCTTCTTCGGCTCTAGAGCAGCTCTGCTGGCCTGGTTCTCTGGCTCTAGAGCAGCTCTGCTGACCTGGTTCTTAGGCTCTAGAGCAGCTCTGCTGAACTGGTTCTCTGGCTCTAAAGCAGCTCTGCTGACCTGGTTCTATGGCTCTGAAGCAGCTCTGCTGACTTGGTTCTCTGGTTCTAGAGCAGTTCTGCTGTCCTGGTTCTCTGGCTCTAAAGCAGCTCTGCTGACCTGGTTCTTTCCCTCTAAAGCAGCTCTGCTGACCTGGTTTCTCTGGCCCTACAGCAGCTCTGCTGACCTGGTTCTCTGGCTCTGGAGCATCTCTGCTGACCTAGTTCTTAGGCTCTAGAGCAGCTCTGCTGAGATGGTGCTCTGGCTCTACAATAGCTCTGCTGACCTTGTTCTCTGGCTCTAAAGCAGCTCTGCTGACCCAGTTCTATGGCTCTAAAGCAGTTCTGCTGACCTGGTCTCTTGGCTCTAAAGCAGCTCTGCTGACCTGGTTCTCTCGCTCTAAAGCAGCTCCTTTGACCTGGTTTCTCTGGCTCTACGGCAGTTCTGCTGACCGGGTTCTCCAGATCCAGAGCAGATCTGCGGACCTGGTTCTCAGCAGCTCTGCTGACCCGGTTCTCTCCCTCTAAAGCAGCTCTGCTGACCTGGTTTCTCTGGCTCTGGAGTAGCTTTGCTGACCTGGTTATTTCCCTCTAAAGCAGCTTTGCTGACCTGGTTCTCTGACTCTAGAGCAGCTCGGCTGACCTGGTTCTCTGGCTCTAAAGCAACTCGGCTGACCTGGTTCTCTGGCTCTAAAGCAGCTCGGCTGACCTGGTTCTCTGCCTCTAGAGCAGCTCTGCTGACCTGGGTCTTTGGCTCTAAAGCAGCTCTGCTGACTTGGTTCTCTCCCTCTAAAGCAGCTCTGCTGACCTGGTTTCTCTGCCTCTAGAGCAGCTCTGCTGACCTGGTTCTCTGGCTCTAAAGCAGCTCAGCTGACCTGGTTCTCTGCCTCTAAAGCAGCTAAGCTGACCTTGTTCTCTGCCTCTAGAGCAGCTCAGCTGACCTGGTTCTCTGCCTCTAGAGCAGCTCTGCTGACCTTGTTCTCTGGCTCTAAAGCAGCTCTGCTGACCTGGTTATCTCCCTCTAAAGCAGCTCTGCTGACCTGGTTCTCTGCCTCTAGAGCAGCTCTGCTGACCTGGTTCTATGGCTCTAAAGCAGCTCGGATGACCTGGTTCTATGGCTCTAACACAGCTCTGCTGACCTGGTTTCTCTGACTCTAGAGCAGCTCTGCTGACCTGGTTCTCTGGCTCTAAAGCAGCTCTGCTGACCTGGTTCTATGGCTCTAAAGCAGTTCTGCTGACCTGGTTCCCTGCCTCTAGCGCAGCTTTGCTGACCTGGTTCTATGGCTCTAAGGCAGCTCTGCTGTCCTGGTTCTCTGGCTCTAGAGCAGCACTGCTGACCTGGTTCTTTGGCTTTAAACCATTTTTGCTGACCTTGTTCTCTCCCTCTAAAGCAGCTCCGCTAACCTGGTTTCTCTAGCTCTAAAGCAGCTCTGCTGACCTTCTTCTTAGGCTCTAGTACTATTTAAAACAGGCGACAACCCAATTAACCACATCCGTGCGGTACGATTTACCGCCGGGTGCTGAGCCCTAATGGAAACGGGCGTGGTCATGACGGAACGGTTCCGTCATGAGCACAGCTCAACCAATGCTCATGACGGAACTGTTCCGTCATGAGCATCGAAAGGGTTAACCATTCGGCATCTGGGTAAAAAGATACCCTTCTTCGGCTCTAGAGCAGCTCTGCTGGCCTGGTTCTCTGGCTCTAGAGCAGCTCTGCTGACCTGGTTCTTAGGCTCTAGAGCAGCTCTGCTGAACTGGTTCTCTGGCTCTAAAGCAGCTCTGCTGACCTGGTTCTATGGCTCTGAAGCAGCTCTGCTGACTTGGTTCTCTGGTTCTAGAGCAGTTCTGCTGTCCTGGTTCTCTGGCTCTAAAGCAGCTCTGCTGACCTGGTTCTTTCCCTCTAAAGCAGCTCTGCTGACCTGGTTTCTCTGGCCCTACAGCAGCTCTGCTGACCTGGTTCTCTGGCTCTGGAGCATCTCTGCTGACCTAGTTCTTAGGCTCTAGAGCAGCTCTGCTGAGATGGTGCTCTGGCTCTACAATAGCTCTGCTGACCTTGTTCTCTGGCTCTAAAGCAGCTCTGCTGACCCAGTTCTATGACTCTAAAGCAGTTCTGCTGACCTGGTCTCTTGGCTCTAAAGCAGCTCTGCTGACCTGGTTCTCTCGCTCTAAAGCAGCTCCTTTGACCTGGTTTCTCTGGCTCTACGGCAGTTCTGCTGACCGGGTTCTCCAGATCCAGAGCAGATCTGCGGACCTGGTTCTCAGCAGCTCTGCTGACCCGGTTCTCTCCCTCTAAAGCAGCTCTGCTGACCTGGTTTCTCTGGCTCTGGAGTAGCTTTGCTGACCTGGTTATTTCCCTCTAAAGCAGCTTTGCTGACCTGGTTCTCTGACTCTAGAGCAGCTCGGCTGACCTGGTTCTCTGGCTCTAAAGCAACTCGGCTGACCTGGTTCTCTGGCTCTAAAGCAGCTCGGCTGACCTGGTTCTCTGCCTCTAGAGCAGCTCTGCTGACCTGGGTCTTTGGCTCTAAAGCAGCTCTGCTGACTTGGTTCTCTCCCTCTAAAGCAGCTCTGCTGACCTGGTTTCTCTGCCTCTAGAGCAGCTCTGCTGACCTGGTTCTCTGGCTCTAAAGCAGCTCAGCTGACCTGGTTCTCTGCCTCTAAAGCAGCTAAGCTGACCTTGTTCTCTGCCTCTAGAGCAGCTCTGCTGACCTGGTTCTCTGGCTCTAAAGCAGCTCTGCTGACCTGGTTCTCTGGCTCTAAAGCAGCTCTGCTGACCTGGTTATCTCCCTCTAAAGCAGCTCTGCTGACCTGGTTCTCTGCCTCTAGAGCAGCTCTGCTGACCTGGTTCTATGGCTCTAAAACAGCTCTGCTGACCTGGTTTCTCTGACTCTAGAGCAGCTCTGCTGACCTGGTTCTCTGACTCTAAAGCAGCTCTTCTGACCTGGTTTTATGGCTCTAGAGCAGCTCTGCTGACCTGGTTCTCTGGCTCTAAAGCAGTTCTGCTGACCTGGTTCCCTGCCTCTAGCGCAGCTTTGCTGACCTGGTTCTATGGCTCTAAGGCACCTCTGCTGACCTGGTTCTCTGGCTCTAGAGCAGCACTGCTGACCTGGTTCTTTGGCTTTAAACCAGTTCTGCTGACCTGGTTCTCTCCCTCTAAAGCAGCTCCGCTAACCTGGTTTCTCTCGCTCTAAAGCAGCTCTGCTGACCTTCTTCTTAGGCTCTAGTACTATTTAAAACAGGGGACAACCCAATTAACCACATCCGTGCGGTACGATTAACCGCCGGGTGCTGAGCCCTAATGGAAACAGGCGTGGTCAGGACGGAACGGTTCCGTCATGAGCACAGCTCAACCAATGCTCATGACAGAACCGTTCCGTCATGAGCATCGAAAGGGTTAACCATTCGGCATCTGGGTAAAAAGATACCCTTCTTTGGCTCTAGAGCAGCTCTGCTGACCTGGTTCTCTGGCTCTACAATGGCTCTGCTGACCTGGTTTCTCTGGCTCTACAGCAGCTCTGCTGACCTGGTTCTCTGTGCTCACGATGCACGCACCCGACTTTGCGAAAATATATTTAAAAATAATATACGTTTTTTAGAAGTACAAATATATTATTGTTATGAATATCCTAGATAATCTCTTGTCCTAATATGTATATTAAAGACACATACATATCATTTTGGAACATAATTTTTTTTTGCGGGAGTCGCGCACCCAACGCGCCCCAGCACGTATATGATGTCACGCACGACTCGCCACTGCGCACGACCCGCCACTGCGCATGCGCCTCGTAACCTTACGTTACAATCTGCAGATATATCATCTCTGCAATCTCTGTCGGTATCTGCAACTTTGAAGACAGTTGAGCTTCTCGGAGAGGAGTTTCTCATCTCAGGTCCTACTTCTGTTTCTCTGGGGTACCTTAGGGGTGCTGAAGCCTAAGGGTGTCCAGCTTGATTATTTAAAATGCAAAGGTTGTAGTTGCTTTGTCCCCTCTACTTTGCCTATGTAAGCCTTTCTGCAGTTCCAAAATCTTGTTGAACTCTATCCTCCACCCCTAATTCAGAAAGGGTGCTTCAAACCTGCAAGGAAATTGTCCTGTTGTGCTGCAGGACAACAAAGCCAAATAATTCACTCATTTGCTTTTGGGGGATTTAGTGGGGTGGTTGCAAAATTCAGCTGTTACTGAATGGAAACGGGCGTGGTCATGACGGAACGGTTCCGTCATGAGCACAGCTCAACCAATGCTCATGACGGAACTGTTCCGTCATGAGCATCGAACGGGTTAACCATTCGGCATCTGGGTAAAAAGATACCCTTCTTTGGCTCTAGAGCAGCTCTGCTGGCCTGGTTCTCTGGCTCTAGAGCAGCTCTGCTGACCTGGTTCTTAGGCTCTAGAGCAGCTCTGCTGAACTGGTTCTCTGGCTCTAAAGCAGCTCTGCTGACCTGGTTCTATGGCTCTGAAGCAGCTCTGCTGACTTGGTTCTCTGGTTCTAGAGCAGTTCTGCTGACCTGGTTCTCTGGCTCTAAAGCAGCTCTGCTGACCTGGTTCTTTCCCTCTAAAGCAGCTCTGCTGACCTGGTTTCTCTGGCCCTACAGCAGCTCTGCTGACCTGGTTCTCTGGCTCTGGAGCATCTCTGCTGACCTAGTTCTTAGGCTCTAGAGCAGCTCTGCTGAGATGGTTCTCTGGCTCTACAATAGCTCTGCTGACCTTGTTCTCTGGCTCTAAAGCAGCTCCTTTGACCTGGTTCTCTCGCTCTAAAGCAGCTCCTTTGACCTGGTTTCTCTGGCTCTACAGCAGTTCTGCTGACCGGGTTCTCCAGATCCAGAGCAGATCTGCGGACCTGGTTCTCAGCAGCTCTGCTGACCTGGTTCTCTCCCTCTAAAGCAGCTCTGCTGGCCTGGTTTCTCTGGCTCTGGAGCAGCTTTGCTGACCTGGTTATTTCCCTCTAAAGCAGCTTTGCTGACCTGGTTCTCTGACTCTAGAGCAGCTCGGCTGACCTGGTTCTCTGGCTCTAAAGCAGCTCGGCTGACCTGGTTCTCTGGCTCTAAAGCAGCTCGGCTGACCTGGTTCTCTGCCTCTAGAGCAGCTCTGCTGACCTGGTTCTTTGGCTCTAAAGCAGCTCTGCTGACTTGGTTCTCTCCCTCTAAAGCAGCTCTGCTGACCTGGTTTCTCTGCCTCTAGAGCAGCTCTGCTGACCTGGTTCTCTGGCTCTAAAGCAGCTCAGCTGACCTGGTTCTCTGCCTCTAAAGCAGCTAAGCTGACCTTGTTCTCTGCCTCTAGAGCAGCTCTGCTGACCTGGTTCTCTGGCTCTAAAGCAGCTCTGCTGACCTGGTTCTCTGGCTCTAAAGCAGCTCTGCTGACCTGGTTATCTCCCTCTAAAGCAGCTCTGCTGACCTGGTTCTCTGTCTCTAGAGCAGCTCTGCTGACCTGGTTCTATGGCTCTAAAGCAGCTCTGCTGACCTGGTTTCTCTGACTTTAGAGCAGCTCTGCTGACCTGGTTCTCTGGCTCTAAAGCAGCTCTGCTGACCTGGTTTTATGGCTCTAGAGCAGCTCTGCTGACCTGGTTCTCTGGCTCTAAAGCAGTTCTGCTGACCTGGTTCCCTGCCTCTAGCGCAGCTTTGCTGACCTGGTTCTATGGCTCTAAGGCACCTCTGCTGACCTGGTTCTCTGGCTCTAGAGCAGCACTGCTGACCTGGTTCTTTGGCTTTAAACCAGTTCTGCTGACCTGGTTCTCTCCCTCTAAAGCAGCTCCGCTAACCTGGTTTCTCTCGCTCTAAAGCAGCTCTGCTGACCTTCTTCTTAGGCTCTAGTACTATTTAAAACAGGGGACAACCCAATTAACCACATCCGTGCGGTACGATTAACCGCCGGGTGCTGAGCCCTAATGGAAACAGGCGTGGTCAGGACGGAACGGTTCCGTCATGAGCACAGCTCAACCAATGCTCATGACAGAACCGTTCCGTCATGAGCATCGAAAGGGTTAACCATTCGGCATCTGGGTAAAAAGATACCCTTCTTTGGCTCTAGAGCAGCTCTGCTGACCTGGTTCTCTGGCTCTACAATGGCTCTGCTGACCTGGTTTCTCTGGCTCTACAGCAGCTCTGCTGACCTGGTTCTCTGTGCTCACGATGCACGCACCCGACTTTGCGAAAATATATTTAAAAATAATATACGTTTTTTAGAAGTACAAATATATTATTGTTATGAATATCCTAGATAATCTCTTGTCCTAATATGTATATTAAAGACACATACATATCATTTTGGAACATAATTTTTTTTTGCGGGAGTCGCGCACCCAACGCGCCCCAGCACGTATATGATGTCACGCACGACTCGCCACTGCGCACGACCCGCCACTGCGCATGCGCCTCGTAACCTTACGTTACAATCTGCAGATATATCATCTCTGCAATCTCTGTCGGTATCTGCAACTTTGAAGACAGTTGAGCTTCTCGGAGAGGAGTTTCTCATCTCAGGTCCTACTTCTGTTTCTCTGGGGTACCTTAGGGGTGCTGAAGCCTAAGGGTGTCCAGCTTGATTATTTAAAATGCAAAGGTTGTAGTAGCTTTGTCCCCTCTACTTTGCCTATGTAAGCCTTTCTGCAGTTCCAAAATCTTGTTGAACTCTATCCTCCACCCCTAATTCAGAAAGGGTGCTTCAAACCTGCAAGGAAATTGTCCTGTTGTGCTGCAGGACAACAAAGCCAAATAATTCACTCATTTGCTTTTGGGGGATTTAGTGGGGTGGTTGCAAAATTCAGCTGTTACTGAATGGAAACGGGCGTGGTCATGACGGAACGGTTCCGTCATGAGCACAGCTCAACCAATGCTCATGACGGAACTGTTCCGTCATGAGCATCGAACGGGTTAACCATTCGGCATCTGGGTAAAAAGATACCCTTCTTTGGCTCTAGAGCAGCTCTGCTGGCCTGGTTCTCTGGCTCTAGAGCAGCTCTGCTGATCTGGTTCTTAGGCTCTAGAGCAGCTCTGCTGAACTGGTTCTCTGGCTCTAAAGCAGCTCTGCTGACCTGGTTCTATGGCTCTGAAGCAGCTCTGCTGACTTGGTTCTCTGGTTCTAGAGCAGTTCTGCTGACCTGGTTCTCTGGCTCTAAAGCAGCTCTGCTGACCTGGTTCTTTCCCTCTAAAGCAGCTCTGCTGACCTGGTTTCTCTGGCCCTACAGCAGCTCTGCTGACCTGGTTCTATGGCTCTGAAGCAGCTCTGCTGACTTGGTTCTCTGGTTCTAGAGCAGTTCTGCTGTCCTGGTTCTCTGGCTCTAAAGCAGCTCTGCTGACCTGGTTCTTTCCCTCTAAAGCAGCTCTGCTGACCTGGTTTCTCTGGCCCTACAGCAGCTCTGCTGACCTGGTTCTCTGGCTCTGGAGCATCTCTGCTGACCTAGTTCTTAGGCTCTAGAGCAGCTCTGCTGAGATGGTGCTCTGGCTCTACAATAGCTCTGCTGACCTTGTTCTCTGGCTCTAAATCAGCTCTGCTGACCCAGTTCTATGGCTCTAAAGCAGTTCTGCTGACCTGGTCTCTTGGCTCTAAAGCAGCTCTGCTGACCTGGTTCTCTCGCTCTAAAGCAGCTCCTTTGACCTGGTTTCTCTGGCTCTACGGCAGTTCTGCTGACCGGGTTCTCCAGATCCAGAGCAGATCTGCGGACCTGGTTCTCAGCAGCTCTGCTGACCCGGTTCTCTCCCTCTAAAGCAGCTCTGCTGACCTGGTTTCTCTGGCTCTGGAGTAGCTTTGCTGACCTGGTTATTTCCCTCTAAAGCAGCTTTGCTGACCTGGTTCTCTGACTCTAGAGCAGCTCGGCTGACCTGGTTCTCTGGCTCTAAAGCAAATCGGCTGACCTGGTTCTCTGGCTCTAAAGCAGCTCGGCTGACCTGGTTCTCTGCCTCTAGAGCAGCTCGGCTGACCTGGTTCTTTGGCTCTAAAGCAGCTCTGCTGACTTGGTTCTCTCCCTCTAAAGCAGCTCTGCTGACCTGGTTTCTCTGCCTCTAGAGCAGCTCTGCTGACCTGGTTCTCTGGCTCTAAAGCAGCTCAACTGACCTGGTTCTCTGCCTCTAAAGCAGCTAAGCTGACCTTGTTCTCTGCCTCTAGAGCAGCTCTGCTGACCTGGTTCTCTGGCTCTAAAGCAGCTCTGCTGACCTGGTTCTCTGGCTCTAAAGCAGCTCTGCTGACCTGGTTATCTCCCTCTAAAGCAGCTCTGCTGACCTGGTTCTCTGCCTCTAGAGCAGCTCTGCTGACCTGGTTCTATGGCTCTAAAACAGCTCTGCTGACCTGGTTTCTCTGACTCTAGAGCAGCTCTGCTGACCTGGTTCTCTGACTCTAAAGCAGCTCTGCTGACCTGGTTTTATGGCTCTAGAGCAGCTCTGCTGACCTGGTTCTCTGGCTCTAAAGCAGTTCTGCTGACCTGGTTCCCTGCCTCTAGCGCAGCTTTGCTGACCTGGTTCTATGGCTCTAAGGCACCTCTGCTGACCTGGTTCTCTGGCTCTAGAGCAGCACTGCTGACCTGGTTCTTTGGCTTTAAACCAGTTCTGCTGACCTGGTTCTCTCCCTCTAAAGCAGCTCCGCTAACCTGGTTTCTCTCGCTCTAAAGCAGCTCTGCTGACCTTCTTCTTAGGCTCTAGTACTATTTAAACCAGGGGACAACCCAATTAACCACATCCGTGCGGTACGATTAACCGCCGGGTGCTGAGCCATAATGGAAACAGGCGTGGTCATGACGGAACGGTTCCGTCAGGATCACAGCTCAACCAATGCTCATGACAGAACCGTCATGAGCATCGAAAGGGTTAACCATTCGGCATCTGGGTAAAAAGATACCCTTCTTTGGCTCTAGAGCAGCTCTGCTGACCTGGTTCTCTGGCTCTACAATGGCTCTGCTGACCTGGTTTCTCTGGCTCTACAGCAGCTCTGCTGACCTGGTTCTCTGTGCTCACGATGCACGCACCCGACTTTGCGAAAATATATTTAAAAATAATATACGTTTTTTAGAAGTACAAATATATTATTGTTATGAATATCCTAGATAATCTCTTTTCCTAATATGTATATTAAAGACACATACATATCATTTTGGAACATAATTTTTTTTTGCGGGAGTCGCGCACCCAACGCGCCCCAGCACGTATATGATGTCACGCACGACTCGCCACTGCGCACGACCCGCCACTGCGCATGCGCCTCGTAACCTTACGTTACAATCTGCAGATATATCATCTCTGCAATCTCTGTCGGTATTTGCAACTTTGAAGACAGTTGAGCTTCTCGGAGAGGAGTTTCTCATCTCAGGTCCTACTTCTGTTTCTCTGGGGTACCTTAGGGGTGCTGAAGCCTAAGGGTGTCCAGCTTGATTATTTAAAATACAAAGGTTGTAGTAGCTTTGTCCCCTCTACTTTGCCTATGTAAGCCTTTCTGCAGTTCCAAAATCTTGTTGAACTCTATCCTCCACCCCTAATTCAGAAAGGGTGCTTCAAACCTGCAAGGAAATTGTCCTGTTGTGCTGCAGGACAACAAAGCCAAATAATTCACTCATTTGCTTTTGGGGGATTTAGTGGGGTGGTTGCAAAATTCAACTGTTACCATACTGATAGAAAGTGTTTTCTCACCATCTCTTTTGCGATAGCATTCTGCAAGTTGTAGTTTTGATACATTGCTCTGTCTACATGTTCCCTGTATGAATATTATTTAGAAGCTAGTAGGACTTTGCATGATGTGGGCAAGAGCAATAAGGGAAAAACGTTTCGATTGGGGCATCCCTAAGGGCTTGCTTCACTTGTTTAAATCACTATATACTAATACTTGGTTTCATGTTAAGCTGTGTTAAATATGCACCTCTGTAACAGGATTTACACCAGTTCCGGTTTAAAGTGGCGGTGTCTATGAGCACCCCTTCTTTAGCTTTTTATTCTATATACGGCTAACCTGGATTTGTAATTGGTAAAATAAGAAGATTACCTCCTAAAAACGTAGTGTAAGAGATGCCAGTCAGTCCTGCAATATACTGGTTCCACTATTTTAGGATCCTGTACAGCAGATAACCATTTCAAAACCGATCTAGCACTGGTTGCTCGTGTAATAATCTAATAGGTTCAAAGAGCATGTCAGCCATGCATCATTTCATGACATTGTCACGAGGCTACATCACTGATGTATACTTTAAAAATGTTTTTGCTAAATATTTGAGTCACCTTTGTTAAATTCTTACCATCATTGGTTTATGATCTAGAAGCTCATCATGGGAAGATATCTATTAGTTAGATTTATATAGTTCCCTCTTTTGTCTCCCATTGACCACTGTTCAAGACCTGTGTTCTTTTTCTTAAGACAATCACTGGCTTGTAGTGTAAACTTCTTGAAACCTGTTTGCGCAGAAACAGCGCCCTCAATTTATAGAAGAGCTCAGTAAGGGAAGAAATAATTTACCTCAATGGCTTAAAGACCGGAATAAATGGTATTGCTTTCTTTATTTTCTGCTTTAGACCTTTGATTCTTGGCCTGCATATAGTCCGTATTATTTACAGTTTAAGTTTGATCTAAATGTGAATCTGGAAATATCATTATTTGATAGAGATTGTATCGCTCTAGCTACCAAAAGGATTTTGAGTACATCACAAATACATATACTATAAGGTAACCCCAGAGGTATTTAATCTAAGCCACGTCCTTGAAATCTCTATATAAGATAATGACCAGCGATTTTGCTTGTTATTTTTAGCTGGATTCAAATCTTCTTGACATTAGGCCAATTCTACTGACTGAAAGCGTATCCTCTGCGCAATTAGAGATGTTAGCAGGGTTTGTTTCTTCCTTGAATTGGGTGACACTGACAGACATTAGTTCGCTTGAAGTTAGGAGCATTAAAGTTCCCAATCCTCTATTAAATCGATTGACTATAACAGGTGCAGACCTTTTCACTTCTGGATCCGGAGTTCACCTGCCATGACAATCTCAGTTGAAAGAATGGTAAATGAAATATCTGCAGGAGTTGAAAATATGTCTAATGAATTCGAGTGAATGAAAGATACGTGTTGCAAATTTAGGACTGAGGGACGGAAATTCGCATTGGGGATTTAGTTTTCTTGGATGCGCCAAGGAGTGTGGTGCGGTTTCAGAAAGTAAACTGATTTTTCTGTTCTTTCCCCAGAAGACCTCGGTGCTGCTGTTGCCATGGTCGAAGGAGTGAATTCAATACATGGGGTGGTGCGCTTTGTACAGTTGTCGCTGGAGAAGTGCATCATTGAGGGGACCATAGATGGCCTGAAACCAGGATTGCACGGCCTGCATGTCCATACATTTGGGGATCTCACAGACTCCTTTAACAAGTTAGTATCTATATTTATCTTTACCTGATGCAAAACGATTGTGTGGCCAGACTCGTTGATTCTCATGCCCTCTTTTCCTCCCTTAATCTATAGCTTCATCCACAAGGCTGCTCTGGATCTGAGACAGATTAGATTCTACCTACTCACAAAGTTGTTTCAACCCAGTAATCTACCAATCTCTTATCTGCTGTTTTGTCTCCCAATTTGAGATGAAATCTTTTTGATTATGTGATCTATCTTTTTTCCTTTCCCTATGATTATTACACTGTTAACCTAAAGTGTAGGCAGACATTTTTATTTCCTTTGAATCATGCTTTGGTTAGAGTTTTCTGTCACTGTGGAGCAATGGAGAGGCGGGGCTACGAGGAACATGGCGGCCGCTAGCTGAGCGGCCGTGGTCACTTTCCCCTACCTATGGAGCAGCTAAGTTTTTCCTGCGTAGAAATGTACTATATATGAAGACCCATATAATCACATCCAGTACTTAGCAATATTTTCCTGTATCGTAATTAAGTCATTGGACTTTACCGTAGCTACGGTTAGTAGGTCGAGTATGCCCCCGAATCTTTGTTTCCACCGGTCAAGCAAGGGTGAAAGGTTGGAAATCAGCGAAGACTGGTGCAGCTGGGGAAGCGAACTGCCTGAGAGCGGTAATGACGACGCCCCCGGGAATCGACACTGGCTGTGGGAGGAGGCGGCCAGACTGAGGAGGAGGCGAGATTCTGCACTGCTGGTGTTCCGGGTCAGCGGCGGCGGAGCCAGCAGGAGAGTCTGCGGAGATGAGGCTGTGAGGAAAGCCGAATCCAAAACCGCAAGTAGGGTGACACGGGTGCAAAACAGTGCGGGCGGTGTGATAGACGAGGCAGAAAGAAAACGAGTGAGAGAAGGCGGTGAGGGTGATATATGTGCCAGCGCTCCCCCAGTATTGAACCACCAGCAACTCAGCAGTAATAACGTCACAAGTGATTTGGTAAGGTGCATGGATGTAGAGGGAGGCTGTGACAAGGGCAAAAACGCCAAAGACAAGAGCACAACAAGGGCCAGTAGCACTGAGGAGAGTCATTCTCCCGAGAGAAAGAACAGATATACACTAAGAGCCAGGACAGTGTTTAATACATCCAAGGGAAACCCTGTTTATCCACCACGCATCTCACCCCCTATTCTGGCAGTGAAGGAGCGGGCAAGAAGGGGGAAAACTAAACTAAACATTTCTGAAGAGTATTTAAGCCCCAAGACCATCAAAAGTAGGGGGAAAAAGAAAGGGGCAAAAGTGACAGAAGTAAATATAAAAGTTACCCCCTCCCTTAAATCTTATTATAAGGTATTGTCCAGCACCACTACCACAACCTCTGCCTCTAACACTCAGCCTGTACAGAATAGTAAGGGCACTCAACCCTCTCAGCTCTCTCAGTCCATCTCAGGTATCTCAGAGATAAATCCAGAGATAAACACCCCAAAGGGCCAGATACAGGGAGGTATCAATGGGAACAGCATCGACAATTGTTCTGCCCCAGTAGACGCAGAGGTAATAGTACATGCAGATGTCGGCCTAAGCAATCGATATTCAGCTTTAGAGGAGGAAGGCCAAAAGGACACGCAAATATCGACCGGAAGCACAGATATGTTGAGCATAGCACAAAATGTATCTAAATGTCGGCTTGACCCCTCTGATAGTTCAGGTATGGGTGCTATGTTACATACAAATAAACCAGATGCAAATGCAGGTTCGCTGGCCGATATTCTATTGGCCATGAAGGAAGAAATCACTAGTAGGTTTAAAGTATCAGAAACCAATCAAGCCGAGATGGCCAATAGCTTTACAGTATCTGAGGCTAACCAAGCAGCAATAAAGGCTTCATGTGAAGAACTGACTAAGAGGGTGGACGAAGTTACTCTCAGGACTGAGGCAATGGAATTGGAGCTTCCGAAGATAAAGGAGTCGGTGAGAAATACTGAGGCAGAGGTTACAAAGCTGTCTGCACAGAATAAAGAGCTTAAGGAAGACATTGAACGCTTGGAAAATTATTCACGCCGGAATAATTTGAGAATCCTGAATGTGCCAGAATCACTGGAGGGGGGCAGATATTAAGGGGTTTGTCATTGCTCTGCTGAAGGGGACAGTTTTAAAAGATATGCCAGAGGTGGACCTGTTGCATGACATACAGAGAGTACACCGTGACCCCTTCAAGAGAAATCTTACAAAGCAGAAACCCAGAAAAATTCAGGTTAATTTTTTGACATACTCCATAAAAGAACAGATTCTCTCCACTGCACTGAAAGTAGGCTCCATACACTTCAACAGTTCCAACCCCTTTACTTTTTATATAAGATCTGACATTTCACATATCACTGCAGCAAGGCAGTGGGAGTTGGGGAAAAGATTAGAGGAGTTAAACAGCTTAGGAGCTAAGGCACAGTTGAAGTTTCCGGCACAGCTGAGAGTAATGTGGAACAACCATATGCACTTGATTAAGTCAGGGGAGGAAGCCGACGCCCTTATAGCCAAGATCAGAGACAGAAAATAGGGGCAGGGAGCAAAATAGATTTAGACAGATTAACTGGGTCTTTAACTTAAATAATGTGTAACTAGTAGGAATTTTTATAAATAATAACTGTGATTATACAGTTGCTCCATGGAGGGGAAAGATGGCTAAATAGGCTTTTGCCTATTAGTAGGGAGGGTTCCTCATGGGCAGAGAGGGCACGGGGTTAGGGGAGGGGGGGTTAGGTAGTAGGTGGGGGAGCAGTGGGAAAAAAGGAAAAAAATTCAACCTCATCTAAACCTTCTATGTAATTGTGTTAAGTCTTGCCTCAAAAAAAGGTCGATACTCACAGGTAGGAAAAGAGGAGGATGGCTGTTGTGACCTCAAGGAGCAGTGGGGCAATATTCATCTCGTGGAACGTTAATGGCTTAAGATGCCCTCGGAGGCAGAGGCTTATATTTAAACATTTAGAATTGTCAACTGCACAAATATGTTTATTACAGGAGACACATTTGAGCTATGAAGAAAGCATCGCATTTTTTTCAAAAATTACTTGGGTAAAGAGCTTTGGTGCATCAAAACAAACAGCCCAAAATAGAGGGGTCGCCATATTAATTAAAAAAGGGACGCCATGCAATATAAAAAAAGCACAGGCAGATTCTTCCGGTAGATGGTTGATCGCTACATTAGCATTTGAAAATCGTGATATGGTCTGTGCCTCTTTTTACGGTCCGAACTCGGACGACCCTGATTATATCCATAAACTGCAATCAATATTGATGCTGGAGCCGCCACCATACGTGATAGGGGGAGATTTTAATGTTCTGATCGACCCCCTTAAAGATAGGTCTAATGTAAGTCATTATAAAGGTGCAGTGAAGGTACGTAGGGCGTTAGTTAACATGATCCACGATATGGACTTATTAGATCTATGGAGGGAAATAAAAGGAAACGAGAAGGGTTTTACCTTCTATAGCAAAAAGTACCGTCATTCCTCCAGGATTGACTATATTCTTTTAGATAGAGGTTCATTAGCCAACATAGAGGAGATTTCAGTTCTCCCGAGTCATCTGTCTGATCATGCACCTCTACATATTGTATATCAGATCGAGTGGGCACAGCGGCGGTCACTAAGGTGGACCCTTAACAGGACCAAGCTGCAGGACCCTGATGTGATCGCCGCTGTACAGGCCTCGACCTTGGAGTTTTTCATGTTGAACTCTGACTCATCAACACCCGATGTAGTCTGGGACGCCTATAAAGCATGGCTCAGAGGGAAACTCCATGGAGTCATCTGTTATAAGAACAAGATTGAAGCCGGGGTACTAAAGGGTATCGAAGAGAGGATAAGTGGCTTGGAGAGAGAAAGAGATGGAGCTAGTAATGGGGACCGGGAGCAATTCACTCAAATCATGGGGAAGTTGGAAGAGGCAAGATCAGAATATAGAGGGAAACTAGAAGCTAAATGTAGAGCACAGTGGGAGACTGCTAAGATGCAGAATTATGAATATGGAGAAAAGGCCGGTGCTTTATTAGCATGGAAAGCTAGAGCCGACCGAGCTAGGAACGACATAAAAGAACTTAAAATAAACGCCGGCGGGGAAATTTCAAATAAGACCGAAGATATACAGACCTGTCTTCTCTCTATGTTCTCAGACCTGTACAGGGAAGATCTGGCTCCCCGACCATGTGTGATTCAGTCATTTCTTAGTAATAAACAACTTCCAGTTCTCTCGGAAGAAAGTAAAAACAACTTAGACGCTCCCTTTACATCAGAGGAGATCGTAGCTCAGATAAATAAATCTAAGAATAAAAAAGCCACAGGATCAGACGCGCTCCCGAGTGAAATATATAAACATCTCAAAGAGGAGCTCCTGGAACCCTTGGAGGATACCTTTAATTCAATCTATGGTTTGGACGGAAAGGTCCCTAGCACCTGGAAAGAGGCAATAATAGTTCTGATATTGAAACCAGGTAAGGATCCAAAAAAGGCAGACTCTTACCGCCCAATCTCCCTGCTGAACGCCGATTATAAGATCTTTATGGGAATTTTAGCAGGGAGATTGGCCAAACTGATACCTGGGTTAATACATCCAGATCAGAAAGGGTTTGTCGCAGGTAGACATATACAGGAGCAAGTACAGCTTCTTATAGGTAACATCGACCTGGCTATCCAGAGGACAGAACCCTTGGCCGTTATCGCTGTCGACGCGGCCAAGGCGTTTGACAGAGTTTGCTGGGCATATTTATGGGAGGTTCTGAAGGTTATGGGTTTTGGTCCTATTTTTATTCAGACCCTGCAGAATTGTTATCAGGGTGCCTCTGCCCGAATATTTTTGAATGGGTTCCTCACTGCGAGTTTCAATATTCAGAGAGGAACGAGGCAGGGATGTCCAATTTCACCTCTTTTGTTTAATTTATATGTGGAACCATTGGCCCAGATGATCAGATTGGATGAGTCTATCTATCCATTCAGATCAGAACACTATGGCTCAAAAATAGCTCTGTATGCTGACGATCTGGTGCTGTATACAAGCGACCCGGATACAGCTATCATAAGGGTGGAAGAGCGTATGCGCGAGTTTGGAGTAATATCTGGGTTTCTTGTTAATAGAACCAAGACGGAGGTGATGTGTTGGAATTTGGAGTGGTCAGGGACAGAAAGTGAAGAGATGAGATACTTGGGGATTTATGTAGTGAAGGAAATTGAAAAGATCCCTGAGCTAAATCTAAAGAGGGTGGTAAAGGAAATTGACAGTTTATTCAGTAGATGGAGAAATCTACCATTGACTATATACGGGAAAACCAACTTAGTAAAGATGGTCATCCTTCCTAAACTGTCATACCTCTTCTCTACAATTCCTCTGACATTTCCGAGTAAAAGTCTGAGTAAAGTACAGAGTAAGATCAACAGTTTCATTTGGAGCAACAAAGGGGTTCGACTGGCGTGGAAAAAACTCAGACGCAGATTAAAAAAAGGAGGATTAGCGCTCCCAGACGTAAGGCTATATGCAGCAGCGTTCCAGTTTGAAAGCATACGGATGCTGTTAGTTAAGCCAGGGGAATCAGCTTGGGGGAGGCTGTTAGGCGAAATGGTGCGGGTAGAAGGGGGAGGCGATGGTGAAGCATTTCTGTATAAATTTGGATCACCTAGGTTCTTCAAGAGGGTTCGTCTGAAGGTTCTAAGGGCAGCTCTGGAGATTTGGTGTAGGCTCAGGCGTAGCTGGGGCATTGGAAACTACTCTGATCACGCCCCTGTATCGGATGCCCCAGGAACCCCGGGTTGCTTGCAGGACGGTTTGGCACTGCCGATAAAGAGGGCGGGTGTCAAAATTTGGTCTGAACTGTTGGACACTGGGGGGATATATCCCTGGGATTACCTGAGGGCCAGGATTGGCACTGGGCTCTCAAGATTTAAATACATACAGTTAACATCATGGTATGAGGCAGAAAAGCGGAAGATCAGCGGAAACAGGGAGATTGAAGACTTGCTGCAAGGGACACGTCCATTGAATAAGGAAATATCTATGTGGTACAATAGTCTGCTGGAGGCCGAAGACCATGAGACACCTGCCTCTCTTGCAGTGTGGACGGAAACGCCACTCGGGCCACCAGCAGACCTTTTATATGAATCCTCATTAAAGACTCTGTACAGATCTGTTAAACCTGCCTGCCTAAAAAAAAATAATTTCTTTGTTATTAATAGACTCTATTACACCCCGGCAAAAATTGCAAAGTTTGCTCCTTATCCTGTTCCTAAATGCCCCAGATGTGCAGTACCTTTTGCCAATGACCTACATATTTTTTATGAGTGCCCAGCACTCACAAGATTTTGGGCTGAGGTAGGTGACAACCTACTGGACATACTTAACACCAATATTGAGATAAATATGCAACTGGTATTCTTTGGAGATGATGGTCGCCTCAGCCAGAACCTCTCGCAGAAAGATAGGGGTCTATTACTGAACTTGATACTGCTGGCAAGAAGGGAAGTGTGTAAGAGGTGGAAGGACGCCCTCCCCCCGCAAAGGGAGGATTGGCTTAAAGCTGCATTCTCTATGGCACGACTGGAGTATGATGGAGTGGAAGATAAGATCTCGAACATCTGGCACCCCCTGGTGAGCTGGAGCAAGGACCTAAGAGTACTGTAACACCATTGGTCTTATGATTACACCAGGGTCCCTTACAAAACAATGGGACTGGTCGGACGACCCAAGAGAGTGCGGTAAGCCGTAGGGGCGACAAGTAACGAAGGCGGCTTCATAAGACCCGCAGAGGCTTGTAAGGTGAGATGAGGAACAAAAAAAAAAAAAAAACTGTGGAGCAATGGAATGCCCTCCTAACCACCAAAGATAAAGCAAATGCTTTTTACGAGTGATGAGTTTTCAATTCAATTCAAATGATCTTTATTCGGAATTTTGATACATCCATAAAAGTACATACAGAATGAAACACATTAAAACACATAAAAACCTATATAAAAGTTAAAAGCCAGATTTCCAATTGGGTTTTGAGCAGCATAAATATCGTAAAGTGCAAAATACATATAAAGAAAAACATTAATCCAATTGTATAATTTTACCATAAATTTCAATTTTATCTACTCCTAAAATAATCATACAGATCCAAACCCACATATAGTTGTTTCTTTGTGCAAATTGTATTAGAATGGTAAAGTGCAGTGTGCGTTCACCTGAAATAATCATACAGGTCCAAACGCGCATATAAATGTTTCTTAATGCAAATTGTATCAAAGTGATAAAGTGATAAAGTGCAATGTGCGTTCAAGTACAATACCATTATCCATTATGCTTGTTCCATACTTGCCCTTGATCTTACACAGACTTTTATAAAACAGCTTACGGTGTAAATAATCTCGTCTGTTGACATCATTTGTAGGAACCTCAATGCCAGATTAAAATCCCTTAAATTGTGTTGGCGGAGAATCGGCATTAAATAATGACGAGTATATAATTTGTAATGGCCACAGAAAAAGAAATAATGCAGCAAACTTTGTTTTCCACCTGCGGAGCAGGGGCAATCCAGCTCTTCTAAGCTTTTATTATATCCAAGGGGGAAGCTTAGCAAGTTGACAATGCTTCCATCCCGGAACCTAAATAAAAGGCTCCGGTTCCATCTTCCTTTTGGGGTTGTCAAATATCTGCAGGGCCTATTTAAGTTGTCATTGCCTGATTCTGTAAGTGGCAAATATTTAATAACAGCGGGTTTTACAAATTCGGATCTCATTCGTTCCTCCTTGTATAAATCAAGCAATGCCCGTTTAACACTGTTCTTATGATTAGGGGCAATGGTATTAGGGGAACTGAACAAGGAGCCATGTCCCACACTCAACAGGCTATTCTTAACAGCATTTAACCATGGTATATGATGAGATCTTTCGTGTAATAATCAGATATTATGCTGCGTGTTAAGGATGCTGCTGGATTTGACCATATTTTTATCCAGAAAAGCGCGGGCCTTGATCTGATAAAATCAACAATATATGGCAACCTCAGTTCGCTGTGACAGATAAATGTGGGAGCACAGGGAACTCCCCCCAGCACCTTTCTACAGAATCTATTTTCTTCCGTTTGGAGAGACGTGATATTGCAATATCCCCACACTTCTGCTCCATATGTCCCTGTAGGATGACATTGGGTACGATAAATATTGAGCAGGGGGGTAATAACGTCGGCCAATTTGGGTTGTCGGAGGGATAAAATTGAATTTATTGATTTACCAATTTTATTCCTCGCATAGGCAGCGTGTGGCTGCCATGAGCCTGAATTAGAAAATAGTAACCCTAAGTAAGGGAAAGTGCTAGTGCATTTTAAAATATTATCACCTGACTTAATTGAAGTAATATTATATTTTTTTGGTCCACAGTTCATGATAAAAGATTTTTTTAAATTAGTGTTTAGGCCCAGATCGGACATAAAATCAACAAACCCAGTAATTAAAGTGCGTAAGGCATTCGGGGTACGCCCCATTAATACTACGTCATCCGCATACAGTAGAGTAGTAATGGGGGAACCGTTTATAATTGGTACATCCTTAGTAGTCTTGCTCAAGGTGCAGCTCAACCCAATAATATATAGAACAAGCATTTGCAATGCAATAGGTCTCGCATTATTTAAGTTTGAGCTATTAGCATTGTAAATGGCAATTGTTTTTTGCTTTATGCTATAGTTATGTTTTTACATAAAAAGCTACATATAAAATATCTTTTATTAAAGTTATTTATGCAGTATCTAAATTTTCTTTGCATAAAAAAAGTATAATAATATCTTAGTAAAAAAGTCAAATATTTTAATGGAAATTCACCAAATGTTCATTTATGTGTTGGTTTTGAAAATAGCTAAATTAATAGCTTTGTCATTTACAATGCCAATAGTTATAACTTTCGCAAATGTGACACCTATAGCATTTGTAATGCAACATTTGTATTTACGTGACTTAGATGTATTGATATTACAAATAACAATGGCTTTTAATTTTTTTTAATACTTAATAAAAGTGATTGTAATTTATAATGGCAATAGCTTAAACTTTTGTAAATAACTTTTGTGAAGATTATGTTCAGTGTATTTTATTGTAACGAAATCCAAGAACAGAAGTGAAATATGAACATCTTTTTGTGACATTTGTAATAAAGCTTGAAACATTGAGAGAACATATTTGTGCTGTGGTGGTTCTGAGTGATAATGTGGTGGTGCTGAGTGACTGTACTCACTGTCACTCTGCACTCACTGTCACTCTGCACTCACTGTCACTTTGCACTCACTGTCACTCTGCACTCACTGTCACTCTGCACGCACTGTCACTCTGCACGCACTGTCACTCTGCACGCACTGTCACTCTGCACGCACTGTCACTCTGCACGCACTGTCACTCTGCACGCACTGTCACTCTGCACTCACTGTCACTCTGCACTCACTGTCACTCTGCACGCACTGTCACTCTGCACGCACTGTCACTCTGCACGCACTGTCACTCTGCACGCACTGTCACTCTGCACGCACTGTCACTCTGCACGCACTCTGCACTCACTGTCACTCTGCACTCACTGTCACTCTGCACGCACTGTCACTCTGCACGCACTGTCACTCTGCACACACTCTGCACTCACTGTCACTCTGCACTCACTGTCACTCTGCACTCACTGTCACTCTGCACGCACTCTGCACTCACTGTCACTCTGCACTCAGTCACTCTGCACTCACTGTCACTCTGCACTCACTGTCACTCTGCACTCACTGTCACTCTGCACTCACTCTGCACTCACCCTGCACTCACCCTGCACTCACTGTCACTCTGCACGCACTCTGCACTCACTGTTTCTGCACGCACTCTGCACTCACTGTCACTCTGCACTCACTGTCATTCTGCACTCACTGTCACTCTGCACTCACTCTGCACTCACTGTCACTATGCACGCACTCTGCACTCACTGTCACTCTGCACGCACTCTGCACTCACTGTCACTTTGCACGCACTGTCACTTTGCACGCACCGTCACTCTGCACTCACTGTCACTCTGCACGCACTGTCACTCTGCACGCACTGTCACTCTGCAC
This sequence comes from Lissotriton vulgaris, assembly GCF_964263255.1. Classification (NCBI taxonomy): domain Eukaryota; kingdom Metazoa; phylum Chordata; class Amphibia; order Caudata; family Salamandridae; genus Lissotriton; species Lissotriton vulgaris. The sequence goes on along the minus strand of NC_141697.1, from coordinate 819,677,002 downwards.
GCACTGTCACTCTGCACTCACTGTCACTCTGCACTTACTGTCACTCTGCACTTACTGTCACTCTGCACGCACTGTCACTCTGCACGCACTGTCACTGCACTCACTCTGTACTCACTGTCACTCTGCACTCACTGTTTCTGCACGCACTCTGCACTCACTGTCACTCTGCACTCACTGTCACTCTGCACTCACTGTCATTCTGCACGCACTGTCACTCTGCACGCACTGTCACTGCACGCACTGTCACTCTGCACGCACTGTCACTCTGCACGCACTGTCACTCTGCACGCACTGTCACTCTGCACGCACTCTGCACTCACTGTCACTCTGCACGCACTCTGCACTTACTGTCACTCTGCACGCACTCTGCACTCACTGTCACTCTGCACGCACTGTCACTCTGCACGCACTGTCACTCTGCACTCACTGTCACTCTGCACTCACTGTCACTCTGCACTCACTGTCCCTGCACTCACTGTCACTCTGCACTCACTGTGCACTCACTGTCACTCTGCACGCACTCTGCACTTACTGTCACTCTGCACGCACTCTGCACTTACTGTCACTCTGCACGCACTCTGCACGCACTGTCACTCTGCACGCACTGTCACTCTGCACTCACTGTCACTCTGCACTCACTGTCACTCTGCACTCACTGTCACTGCACTCACTCTGCACTCACTGTCACTCTGCACTCACTGTTTCTGCACGCACTCTGCACTCACTGTCACTCTGCACTCACTGTCACTCTGCACTCACTGTCACTCTAGCCATGCTGTTCACACAAACACACCTGCTGGTTCCATAAACAACCATGTAAAGACTACATCTCGCTCCAACTACACATTGTGGCTAGATTTCTACGTTTTTTAAACATTTTTATAGTGCTACTCTACCCAAGGGGATGTCAGAGCACTAAATAAGCAAACCGAGAAACCCTAGTCTGGAGAAACACATTTAACAAGGGAAAAACAGCGCCTCAAGAAATGCACGTAACAGGAGAACAGCAGCAAACCAGCAAGTAACATCACAAAATGCAGCAAAAAGGAGTGAGGAGACACGGTAGACAAAGGATGGTGAAGAGGGCATAGGTAAACATCGGAGAGAAAAGACTAGAAGGGAGAAGTATAGAGAAAAGATGGAAAGATTATCTGTTTGCATAGCTGAGATGTAAAACATTACAGGCAGGAAAAAATAAAGCACATTTGAACATTCCCGCCGCAATTTATTTTAGCACTAAGGCATTGACATGGTCAACGTAAATTCCCCTTCACGTACTTCGCTTAAAATCAAACCCCATACATGTCCACTGTGGCCGCAAAACATCAGAGCACTAAATAAGCAAACCGAGAAACCCTAGTCTGGAGAAACACATTTAACAAGGGAAAAACAGCGCCTCAAGAAATGCACGTAACAGGAGAACAGCAGCAAACCAGCAAGTAACATCACAAAATGCAGCAAAAAGGAGTGAGGAGACACGGTAGACAAAGGATGGTGAAGAGGGCATAGGTAAACATCGGAGAGAAAAGACTAGAAGGGAGAAGTATAGAGAAAAGATGGAAAGATTATCTGTTTGCATAGCTGAGATGTAAAACATTACAGGCAGGAAAAAATAAAGCACATTTGAACATTCCCGCCGCAATTTATTTTAGCACTAAGGCATTGACATGGTCAACGTAAATTCCCCTTCACGTACTTCGCTTAAAATCAAACCCCATACATGTCCACTGTGGCCGCAAAACAGCAAGTAACATCACAAAATGCAGCAAAAAGGAGTGAGGAGACACGGTAGACAAAGGATGGTGAAGAGAGCATAGGTAAACATCGGAGAGAAAAGACTAGAAGGGAGAAGTATAGAGAAAAGATGGAAAGATTATCTGTTTGCATAGCTGAGATGTAAAACATTACAGACAGGAAAAAATAAAGCACATTTGAACATTCCCGCCGCAATTTATTTTAGCACTAAGGCATTGACATGGTCAACGTAAATTCCCCTTCACGTACTTCGCTTAAAATCAAACCCATACATGTCCACTGTGGCCGTCATTTTACTATATATACACTCCTATAGATTAAACAAGACGTGCTTTGAGGCAACATTTCTCAGACAACCCTGCATCCAGTACGGTAAATAAATACCGCAAGTCACCGCCTTCCGTCACTCTGCCGGCCTGCGACCAGGAAGTCAGGCAGGCCGGCGCGACAACAGGAAACAGGAAGTAGGAGGGCGGGAGCCTACCCCGCCTCCCACGGAAGAGCCGCGATTGGACGGAGCCGCCGTGTTTGGAGCACCGGAGCAGGCAGGAGCCTACCCTGCGCCCCGGTGCCGAAGGAGGGAAGAAGAGTCCTGCTGCCGGGCCCTGCAGCTGAGGAGAGCCGCCGCACGAAGGAAGCCGGTGAGTGGGTTGCTGAGCGGGGGAGGGGGGAGGCGGGGGAAAGCATGTGCGCGCGCGAGTGCGGGCGGGCTTTGTGTGTGTGCGTGTGACTGTGGGGGAGGGGGGTGTGTGTGTGTGTGTGTGTGTGTGAGCGAGTGTCTGTGTGCCTGCGTGTGCATGCGCTTGCCTGTGTGTGCATGCATGCAGAGGGGTGGGGGCTGCCTGCCTGCGTCTGTGCAAGGGCTGTGAGTTACTCTGCGCATGCGCGGGGACTCTGCGCATGCGCGGATCAGACGCGCGCTCCCGCGGTGAAAACTGCGAGCTCGTAACAGATTGGTGTACCTTTTTCCAGCATTCTCACTAACGGGCCACAATAGGTCTGAAGCAGACACCTCAATGCTCACGCATTGAGGGTTAGGTCTGCTCGACCTAATAAAAAGCAGTGGGGCAAGTACGCAGCCCTGTCTGACTCCTCTGCTAATTAAAATATCCTCAGATAATTCGCCATCATTGTTAATACGTACTCTCGCCTTTAAATCTCTATGTAAATACGAAAGAAAATATACCAGTGATTCATCCAAACCATAATCAAGCAAAAGTGACCACAACCTAGAACGATTAACAAAATCAAAAGCGGAACTCAAATCCATAAAACCTAAATAAAGCGGGGACTTTTTAACAATTGTATATTTGGCCATGATCAAATTCAAGTTAAGACATTGTTCGACAGTGCCCACATGGCTTCTAAATCCCAATTGACTGTAGTGTAAAACATTATTATCCTCAGCCCAATCCCTTATCCTTTTAAAAATTACTCTTCCAAGGACCTTTAGTGTATTATCGATCAGTGAGATCGGACAGTAACAGGCAGGGTCCGCCCTGTCACCTTTTTTAAAAATCGGTACGATGACACTGTTCGACCAAGATTCAGGAATGGAGCTGTCAGTCAAATTGTTAAATAGGTTACATAATAAAGGGGCCCAGAAATTAATTTCGGATTTAATCTGATCAATAGAAAGGCCATCCGGGCCGGGAGCTTTATTACTAGCACTCTCGAATATAGCATCCTCGACCTCAGGTAATGAAAAGTTCAGTCGTTCTGCTGTACTAAATGGGGAGACAGTATCTAAAGAAGTGGCTGATATAGCATAGATTTTAGAAAAATGCTCTGCCCACACCTCGCCAGTTATGTTACAATTGATTGGTTGGATGTTAGAGCCAAATGATCTGAGGGACTTGACTTCTCTCCAGAAACCTGTCGTGTCTTTTAATGAGGCAGTACGTGTGAGAGTTTCCCAATGATTATTCACTAGGGCCTCAGATCTAGTGCGTAGCACAGATTTGTATTTTGATCTTAATTCTCTCACAAGCTGGGCGTCCCTAGGATTACTTTTTAAGGCCGCCCTCAGGTCCCTATTAGCCTTGGAGCAGGAGGAGTCAAACCAGCGTGGGCCATGGTCTATATTGGGCCTAGCTGGTTTAGAAGACTCTCTTTTAATAGCCCCACAGAGATTACCAAAGGCAACAACCACATCATTGCTTGGGCTAGCGTACGACAGACAAGTCTCTACCGTCTTAGGGTATTTTTTAATTACTCTAGCTAAAATATCTTTATTATCCACCCCTTTCCATATTAATCTTAGTCTATCAGTTGATAATGACAGATTTTGTGCCCCGGTCTCTACTCTCACAGCAGCCTTCGGGTTCTGTGGGTTGTCAATATATATTCTAAGCGGAATTTGGTCACTATATGCGGAACAGATGACTTCTGCTTTAAAAATTATGTCACTCAATATCGGACAAATAAAAATATAATCTATCGTGGAGGAGCAGCTCTGGCCTATATATGTAGGTGTTAGTATATTGTTTAGACCGGAACCAGCAATTTCCATTGCGTTTACTAGGTCACGGGAGGCTAGATGGTTTTTCAACTCTTCACCGTTTCTACATAAAGGGCTGTCACGATACATGTGAGCATTAAAGTCCCCTCCAATGCAAATGCCATCAAAGGGCCCATACTTCTGCCCTTCCATAATTTCATCAATGAAGTTAAACAATAAGATAAAATTGTCATTAGGGCGAGTAACAAAATCATTATTGTAAAAGTTAATTATACATAGTTTCATCCTTTTAGTGTACTTCATGGCCATAAAACATTTACCCGGTGTAGGGATCAGTTTTGTTTGTACCCCGGATTTTATTTTGGTCCAGATGGATAGACCCCCGCTGGGACGTCCCATAGGTGAGGGGGAAGCCTGTAAATTATAGCAACAAAAACCCTCTATTGTGGGTGTAGTAGTGCACCAAGTCTCTTGTAACATCAGAATGTCACAGTTGTTGTTAACCCAGTCTGACCGTTCTTTAATTTTCAATTTAGAGTTAAGACCCGCTATGTTCCAGCTCACGAGAGATATATCAGAATCCTGGAGCATTAGTCTTTGGTTCAAGGGTTTTTCTCTAACTACAGTCCGTTGCATGGGTTGTGAGACTTCCAAAGTTTCAATGATAGGTGCCAGTGATGATTCAACTGAATTAGACATTGTGGGTCAGTCTAGCATATCCAAATCTGACAAGGGGGCAAATCTATTAAACATGTTGAGTGGGAAAGGAGCTGGTTGAAATTGCATAGGAGGTGGCTGAAAGTGCATAGGTGGTGGTTGAAACTGCATTAGGGGTGGCCGAGATTGAATTAGCGGTTGTCTGTAAAAATAGCTCAAAGGTAACATAGTTACAACAGTAGAGATAGCAGAGCAGTTACCATTTCTACTGAGTAGGTGTCTGACAGTTCCGGGGTTCTTAAAATTGAGAACTATGCAGTCACCTTCCTTGTCTTTGAGTAAAGGCCCAACCCAAGACACCCTGCGAGCCGATAGGATCTCTCTTGAGATGTCATATCCGACACCTTTGTGTTTAGTTAGCCAGTCTATGCATTTGTTTTGCAGTTGCACCCATGATTCCCCCTGTTCCTCCCTCAACGATGGTACTCCTGCAAGGACCAGAACAAAAGGGCAAGCGTCCGGTGGCAGATGTAATGCAGGCCCTTGATGTTTAAAAGGCCTGATTGCCCCTGCCTCCCCAGTACCTTTATTGTTAGCAGCAGTTGATCTTATTGCTGTGGTGGGCTGAGTTGGACCATTGTGAATGGTAGTGTTTTTATTAGCAATAACAGGAGGGGCCGTTTTTCTAGGTGCAGGTGTTGGAACAGATTTTGGCGGTAAGTTAGATTTTGCCGAATTCTTCCCTTCATTGGCGGGTCGAGGTTGAGTTGTAGGTGGTACAGTAGACTGTAGTGATGTTCCAGGAGTACTTATGCTCCCACCCGGTAAGGAGGAAGTTTCCTGTTTCTTTAGTGACAGTGTGTTGCTTACAGATTCAAGTTCTTTTAGGAGACGGTCAGCTCTGATTTGATCCAAGATAACAGACCCCTTTCTTTTTGCTTCTTCGTTTTTAACCAGGTTATCTAGTCTATCAAGTCTTTTAAAAACATTATTAAACTGGTTGATCATTTGTTTCTCTAATCGATTAAAAATAGTGTCAACTATGGTTTCTATCAAATTCCCATTCTGTTTCGTGAGATAATAATTGTCTCCCATTAATGTTGTTTGGGTCCATATCGTGTTGGAAGTCCCATTTGAATTGGTAGTAGTTACGGTAGGGATATCATCTGCATCCACTAAATCTTTATCCACAGCAACAGATTGTGCCCCAGTAGGTTTTTGTTTATTCCACAGACTCTGAGGCGTGGGCTGATTCTTGCTAATTAGTGGTTGCTTCCTTTTATTGGCACTTGGCTTAGCGATGCCTCTTTTGCGTTTTTCCCCTCCCTGTTTATTACCAGTTTCCATAGATCCCGGGATAGTAGCTTCATCCTGGGAGGCAATTGTAATAGTGGGAACAGTTCCAGGCAACAGGGGCAGGGGAGGTGTTAGTACCAATGCCGGTTTTGTAATGACAACAGCTGGAGAAAGTGGAATACCAGGACTATTTGACAGTGATATAGGCTGTGTAACATTATTGGTACAACTCATAGACATTCTTCTTTCGGTGTCAGCTATTTCATTTGAAACCAAGGTCAATGCGTTTTCAAGTAGGGACTCAAATGTAGCGGGAGGAAAAGGGAAATCATCCTGTGTAACACCAATGTTAGCAGACTCCATACTAGGAGAGGAAAGTAGGAAAGGGGGGTAGACTCACCACGGGCGAGTTGAAAATGTTAGAGGGGTGGCCCGACCGACCACTGCTGACCACTGACGGCCACAGACGGCCCGCCCTCTGCCCGGGCTCCGCCCGGCGTCGCCCGCGCGCGTCCCGCGACGCGGAGGGACAGGCTGTGCTTTGTAGCGCCTCCGGGCGCGAAGACAGCGGGACACAGGAAGTACACGCAAAGCCCGCTGGGAGCTGTAGTCTCCAGCCGCTCCTGGATGGATGATGGCGGCGAGACCTACAGCGTTCCCAACCCAGGGGCAGGAGCTGCGTGCTGGCGTGCTGTCCGGTAAGTGAGCCTGCTGCCGTTTGACCCCCTGTCCACCGAGGGACAGGCTGTGCTTTGTAGCGCCTCCGGGCGCGAAGACAGCGGGACACAGGAAGTACACGCAAAGCCCGCTGGGAGCTGTAGTCTCCAGCCGCTCCTGGATGAATGATGGCGGCGAGACCTACAGCGTTCCCAACCCAGGGGCAGGAGCTGCGTGCTGGCGTGCTGTCCGGTAAGTGAGCCTGCTGCCGTTTGACCCCCAGACACCAGGGATGAATTGGTTGCTCCATAATGGAACAATGTCTTTCTTTCATTTTCTTGACGACCCCCACGCTGTAGCTAAATACAATGGGGGATGTGCCCATGTATATTCTAAAAAGCATTCAGAAATGTTAGACAAATGCAGTGGTGTGGTGTAACGTCAAGGGGAGGTGTGATGTGGAGCGCCAGCGAAAACACCATTGACATTTGGTTGGCGCTCCAGCCAAAACACCATTGACATTTGGTTGGCGCTCCAGCCAAAACACCATTGACATTTGGTTATGTCAAACATGATATACACGAGGCCCTTAAATACAGGAAGCACCTTGACACTCTTTGCTGCTAGTTAATAGAGGGATACTGGAGAGAAAGCCAAGTCTCTGTCTGCTGCGAGAAGCTGCAGGCCCTTGCAGAGAAACTCTGGTGAAAATATGAGAAGCTAATTGGCTAACTTAATACAGACCCTCCTGCAGTTAACTTGAAAGCATCACAGGAGATGGACACAGGAAAGGAGCTGAGCATTTTCCTGGAAGGGCAGCAGGTGTCACCTGGGCTCCACTACAGGGAGAAGCATATATCAAAGAAGGAACAGGACAGGAGGCCCACTCTCAACAAAATCTTGATGTGCGTCCTTGCTGAACTTCATGCCCTGGGAGAGTGCAGGGTACATGAAGCGAAGACAGCAATACAAGAAGGGGGGTTGGGGTCACATGGGGCGGGGGGGGGGAGGTCGGATGTAGTTACCTAGTGCCAAAACAAGTCATTGTCTGCCCTTGACTGAATGGGGACTGGAGCACATAGGAGGCACAGAGAGAAATAGGAAGAGGGGCAATGCAATAGTGCTAGAGCATACACCATTAGAGCTTGTAACTAATTTCAATTACCTTGCTATGACAATTGATTCGAGATTGTCATGGAAATCCCATATAAATAAGGCCAAGATATTCCTGCTCCAAAATGCTATGCCAGTTTGTCAAAAACAGTTAGCTACTGAGACTAAGGCAATCTCCCCGGCATTGCAGGTTTACAGATGTAGAGCCCAAACAGCAGCCCTTTATGGGGCTGAACTATGGGCAGGAGAATCTGAATTCAACTATATACTGCTTTGATTCCTTGTTTTATGACATTGGCAATAAGAGATTTGAGCACCTAACCATATTGAAACCCCTACTATATTGGATCAGAATTTGGGTTACAGAAGAAATAAAATCTTACAGACAAGGCCTGAGAGAGCTATTGGAACTTGATGGCCAACTCACGTTTCCCTGGTTTAGCCACTGGCAAAATTGGTATTCCCTGTTGGGTTTGAATAGATTTTGGACAGATCCTAGTTTATTGACCACACATTTCTAAAAATGAGTAAAAGCACGTTTATTGGGATTTTATTTTGAATAAAGTCACACTAGATTTTAGAACGGGCAAGGCTCACTGCGCAGTTTTTATCTTTTAAACCAACACCAAGTTTTGAACACTGTTTGGATGAAATCCAACCCTTATTACCTAAAACTTCCTTTTTGAAATTTCGCTATGAGAACAGGGAAGGAAACTAAATGCACTTTATGTTTGCTAGATGTGGAAGAAGATATTGCACCTATTTTATTTTTCTGCCCAGAATATGCTATTATCATAAGAACATGGATAACACCATTATGCTTGGGTTTAATGACTAGGGAATTTTCGGAGGCCTTAAGAATATTGAATAGGTGAGGTTGTATTCATTCCAATTTGCACTTTGAGATCATTTTTATAAAATTCTTTTTCGCAATATTTTTTCGCACTTATTACACATAAGACACCGATGCAGTAGCAATACAACTAGTAGGTCCTGATGAAAGCCAGGGACTAACTGTCCCGAAGGCTAAAACATGTTGACCATATAGACAGGCAGTGATGTATGAAACTGCCTGTATGCACTGTTTTTAATGAAGATTATAACAGATATTCTAATAAAATATTTTTCTGCTATGAATCCTTTTTAATCTGCACTTACACTGTGTACTGCACAAAACATTTCCATCGTAACACCCTCTTGTAGGACCACTTCTATAGGGTCTGTCTGTATCTGATCTATCTCTTTTCTGTGGTCTCTTCTGAAGACCCCTTCATGATATAATCCACATTTCAACCCTCTATGATCAAGAGGGTAAGTGGATAGAAGGCTGGAAACCCAGATGATAAGTTTGATCAAGATTACGAGTTTGATGGGAATCCAACCACTCATATGGGTTCATGATTATCGTGGGCACACTTAGTGTAGACTGGTAATCAGTGAGTAGACCCCCGGGTTCTTCTGGTTATTTAAAAGTGGCATTATCGCATAATTTGTCCATCGATCAGAGTTTTGTGTGAGACATTCTTGACTGTCATGGTTCCTATATCAGATCCGCGATTGGCTAGTCTGGAGCCTTACTAATCAAAAGAGAAGGATAATAGAAATACTCAAAGAACCGGATTCCTTCCCAGAGCAGAGATTTTCCTATACTGCGGTAACATGGCTGAACAAGCATTTACAATGCAATGGTTTCGCCTTTGGAAAAGTTTGAGCTATTGGCATTGTAAATGTTAAAATTTGTATTTATGATTTGGTTTTGAATACAGATAAATAAATGTCATTGTCATTTACATTGTCATTAGCTTAATCTTTCGCAACTGTGAGACCTATTGTACCCTACGGACGAGCTCAGCAGACAGCAATTACTACTACACACACACACACACACACACACACACCCAGAGCCACACACACAATCAGGGACGTCCTGGATCTTTTGTATCCCCATGATAGTGAGACATCTGGCAGCCTGGGCATGACCCCGCAAGTCTGATATTCCTCTCAGTTCAGGTGTCACGGTAACTAAATTCCTGACCCGGGAAACGTGGTGGGGGTGGTATTTCTAATCCCAGCGTTGCCACTGCACTACAAAATGTGTGTTCTGGGCAAATTCATTTAGTACAATATGGCTGAAATTGAAAATATGTAGGTTTATGTAGCTCGGTCCCCAATACTCCATTGCATCATAAGCCACATCAAATAAACCTCTGTATCCATCAGAAAGCATTAGACAGAACACTGATTCCACATCCAACATAGTGCATACATACTATGATGGTTGGTATTACTCTGCTCCTCTCAGCAACAAGCACACCGGACAACACATTAGACACTACTCTGCCTATGCAACCAACACAGCTCACATATTCCATATAGTTTGGGATCAATGCACTAGTAACATCGTGCAGTATAATAAATAACAGAAGTAGCCATGCATGCAACCTACAGGGGGATGCACTTGGATGTACAGAGTCGGGTGGATTCAAATAGTACTTAGAACCTACATTAGATAACTGGGAAAATGCAACATAACTCACTGGAAGGAACACTACGTATTTGTATCACACACTCTGACATTCCATAGTTGGACAATGCAACACATTAGTCAGAACAATGCACATATATCAAACACTGTTTGAAAACAATGAATAACACCCTACACCAACACCTGACAGCTAACAAGACTAAAAAGGATACTGTGGACCTTAACAAGACAACATAGTCTCAGTTTCCTCCTGCAGATACCTCAAGCTGAGTAATACCCATATCAATCTTCAGGTGGCACATACCTGAAACTGAGTAAGATCTCTGGTTACCCACACTATAATCAAATATAAACACTTAGCATAAAGCATGCCTAAACTGCCAGTGTTGGTGCTGACACACAAAACATACTATAGTGTGTGATGAATTCTTGAAACCTGAGGGAGAAGTTACCCGAACCTGAAAATGCTACATGGCCATACTAAAGGCTATACAGCACTATACAAATCTCTGTTAACATAAAATAAAGTTATCAGTGGGCAACAACAGACTCATATAAAGCCCACTATGTACGCATTTGCAATATAGGTTTAGTAGTGCATACTCAGTATAAACCTAGCACCAGCCACAACAAGAGACCTAACTGCTTACACAGACACCACTGAAAAAGAAATGCCTGTTGCTCTAGGTTTCTCGTTTCGTGGTTTTGGAGAGTTTCCACGACACTCTGTTGGGACAGAAGACCTGACGGCCTGATAATCACCCAGAGGTCTCTTATAGCAGACATTGTGTGGAAAAAACACGGACTACATCACCCGGTGTGCTGCGAAAGAACCTGAATAGTTTGCTCAAAAGCAGCAAACCCGTGTTTCATGAGTAGCACCGGCAGCATCATTAGGACAGGCAGGTCATTACCGCAGCTAAATGTTCAGGTCCCAAATGAATAACTGCACTCAGACAGCGAGCACTCGGGAATAAAATGGCGGATGATGTAAGCAGCCATTCTGGTGTATTTACTAGCTGCGCATCAGTGCCTCACGGGTTTTCGGATCTTGGAAACGTGCATTTCTCAACGTGCAATATTTATGAGCTCTTATGTATCTGTTATTATTGACAACGGGACTAGCTAGTAACCGGGTTTATTTCTAAGAGACATCCTGGTTCAAAACAAGCCAGAAACAAAACGAGAGGTTAGATATAAACAAATGCACGTCACATACGATGCCCTAAAATTGAACTATTAATTACACGTTCGAGATTCAAATCCGTGGAATGTTGGGTACATAGCGGAAAATCAAGACTAAAGCAGATACTGATCGGAAGACTCATTTAACACAAATATTTTGCTGTTTGCTAATTGCTTTGCTAATAATTGCTGCTTTGCTAATTGTAAATCTATTAAAAATGATTAGCACAAGAGCAGCAGCCGGGAGCCCGGCCGGAGACGAGGGAGGCGGGGATCTGCTGTGGGAAGGGAGAGGGAGGCGGGGAGAGCGGAGGCCGTGTTACATCGGCATCTGGACCGGCTGCGGCTCGGGAGGCGGGGATCTGCTGTGGGAGGGGAGGCAGGGATCTACTGTGGGAGGGGCGAGTGAGGCGGGGAGAGCGGAGGAGCAGATACTGATCGGAAGACTCATTTAACACAAATATTTTGCTGTTTGCTAATTGCTTTGCTAATAATTGCTGCTTTGCTAATTGTAAATCCATTAAAAATGATTAGCACAAGAGCAGCAGCCCGGAGCCCGGCCGGAGACGAGGGAGGCGGGGATCTGCTGTGGGAGGGGAGAGGGAGGCGGGGAGAGCGGAGGCCGTGTTACATCGGCATCGGGACCGGCTGCGGCTCGGGAGGTGGGGATCTGCTGTGGAAGGGGAGAGGGAGGCGGGGAGAGCGGAGGCCATGTTAAATCGGCATCGGGACCGGCTGCGGCTCGGGAGGCGGGAAACATGTTTCAAATAAACAGATCTCAGCAGGTGACAGAGCATTCACTGTTTCAGGCAAAATAAACAAGCACAAACACCTACAAGCACACGGACAGCGGGGGGGGTGGGGAGGCACACGGACAGCGGGAGGGGGGGCGGGAACGGCCAGCACTCACCTGGACCTGGACTTCCTCTGGCGGAGATCGGCCACACAATGACCAAACGAAACGGACTAAAAAAAAAAATAAACCCCACCCACGGCCTTGATGACGATGCGAAAAGGGTGGAGAGGAAAAAAATCTCAGGAACGCCCACGAATCTGGTCCGGCCTTGACGGACAGATCCATCTTCCAATGGCTAGCCTCCATTTATGGAGCTAGCCAATGGAACAGAGGGCGGGACTAAGCAGTACACTGTAGAGACATAAGATTTCTCCTGGGGGCGGAGCTAGGAGCTCCGTGCCCCAGGCGAAACCTAAACATGAAAGAAACACATTTTTTTTCGTGAAGAGTAAAGAATCATATGATCTTAAAATGGTAAACCACGTGCATATTAAACCAGAAGAGCACGTGGTCTCCAATGGAGCCTGACCAGCATGAGAGATGTTTTCTTAGTACTGTTCCTTTAAGCTTGAACACAAATCTGTTCCCCTCCCCCGCGCCTATTCAGCTGAACTCGTTTGCTCCAGTAATGGCTCCCAGAGGCTGTTATATCCTGTAATTTTCTGTGTATATGTCATACATAGGCTTTTGTGAACAACTGGCCCTTATCTGGAGTGTGGAAGTCCCAGTACGTGTGGTAAACCCCCATTCTGCCTCTCGCTTTCCCTTTGATAGTCTAAGAAGCGGCTCCATAACACTGAGGCCCCTCCCCACCACACGCAGTCTAGGATGGCAGGAGGTTCCCAGGCATTCCAAGCAGCACAGCCCAACACAACAGAAAAAATAGCTTTGTTAAACGCCCGTTCTTTCAGAGGCTGATCTGTAAATTAAACACCTCAGCAAAAAATAACACAAAACTACATATCGTGTCTATGGCTGGGAAATTTTGTTTCACAAATATTAGCATAAGCTTTCGTTTACCGGGGTTGTTTGTAAATGCTTTGATCTTGGACACAAAGTATCAGTGCTCACTGGGTTAAATCACAGTCACAGCAGCAGCCTGCCTCCCACGAGGGAAGGGCGCGTGCTCCTGCTATGCTTCTTGCTGTGGTGTAACCCCTATCTAGGCACCTCTTATTGTCACAAGGTTTTCCATGCCAGCATCCGTGAACACCCAAGAGGGAAGCTAGCGCGAGAACTGCTTTCACCATATACTTGCCCTGTACTAGTGAGGTTTCTTTCAGGAGGAAGAAAGGAACAACAACAAAAAAGTAATAATAAATAGTTTACAAGAGATACCAGACCAGGCCTCTGAGTGCAACAATTACTCTCTGAACAGGAAACAAAAGAGAACCGGGAGCTTTTCTGGGAAGAAATCATTGTGCACAATGGCACCTCTGCTGTACGATTGCTGGTATGGCCAGCGACTACCGAAGATCCCCCTCCCCCGCCTTGTGTTTAACCAACATTTATTAAAGATGGACATGAGAGAGGATTTCTTTGGAGGCGGGGGTCGTATAACCCCCGGCCGTATTTATTAAAACATAAAATAAAAGAAAAATTTAAATAAACAATATTTACACATTTTTACGCAGAAAACGTAACATGACATTTGATTACAATTCATTGTACAGATATCAGATGGCTAACCTTAACATACTTCTAATACAAAGTATTTCCTATCCAAGTCTAATATCTGAACCATAATCCTACATTAATTACTTTTCTGCGTATCCTATTTGGGCCTACGGCAAGGTCGCTAACTGGTGTCAGGTCCTTATCAATCAATCAATCAATCAATCATGACACTTGTATAATGTGGTACTCACTCGGAAGGGTCTCAAGGCGCTGGGGGAGAGGAGTCTGAACGTGATCCTCTTGCTGACGGGGAGCCAGTGCAGGTCTCTCAGGTGGCCGGATATGTGGCTGTGTCGGGGGATGTCCGGGACGAGTCGTGCAGAGGCGTTCTGGATGCGTTGGAGTCTTTTCTGAAGTTTGGCTGTGGTTCCGGCGTAGAGGGTGTTTCCGTAGTCTAGTCGGCTGGTGACGAGTGCCTGGGTGATAGTCTTCCTGGTTTCGGTGGGGATCCATCGGAAGATCTTTCGGAGCATGCGCAGGGTGTTGAAGCACGATGATGAGACGGCGTTGACTTGTCTGGTCATCGAGAGGGAGGAGTCCAGGATGAAGCCCAGGTTGCGTGCGTGGTCTGTTGGCTTGGGAGTGGTGCCCAGAGCAGGGGGCCACCAGGAGTCGTCCCAGGCCGAGGGCGATGACCCCAGGATGAGGACTTCCGTCTTGTCTGAGTTCAGTTTCAGGCGGCCGTTCTTCATCCACTCGGCGACGTCTTTCATCCCTTCGTGTAGGCTGGTTCTTGCGGCGGCGGGGTCGTTGGTGAGGGAGAGGATCAGCTGGGTGTCGTCGGCGTAGGAGATGATGTTGAGGTTGTGTTGGCGTGCGATGGCTGCGAGGGGGCTCATGTAGACGTTGAAGAGGGTTGGGCTGAGCGATGATCCCTGTGGTACGCCGCAGATGACTTTGGTGGCCTCGGATCTGAACGGGGGATCAATTACCCACGCCCTCAAGTAGGAGTGCGCATGCGCAGAGGGCCCGTTAACCGAGAGGGTACATCCCCCCCCACCACCCCGGTTACCCCTGTACGCTCCATGAACTCCATTAAAAAGGGGGCCCTTGCACTCTGCGCCGTTAGTGACGTCATTATGCCCGTGCGGGGTGGCCAACCAGCCTAAAGAAAGCGTGACTCCCCACTCCCCCGCACCCATCCAGCCAACCGGATGTACCGCCCCTGGAGTTCTAGGAGAGACCACTTGTCCCTCCCCCTGGGCAACCAAATTCAAGAATGGCGCTGCCCCCTAAGAACCTTAAATTTGCTGCTCACCAATCTTGACCTTACCGCCACAGGCCAGCGTAGTTGCCCGACTATCTGGCGCCCCCTATTCTTCTACACTGAAAGGTCATGCCCAGCCCTGACACTCCCTAGCCAAGCCATTATATTTTCCAAAAGGATTTCATTATCTAATCTAGTCAGGTGGACCCCGTCTTTTAAGAAGCACAGTTCCTCCCTGACACACCCATGCGCTATGTTTTGCAACTGAGCGGACCTGAACAATTTCCCGATTTTATTGTTGATCCTTCTTACCGAGTGATTCAAGGGTTACACAGAATCTACCTGTTGGGTAATAAGTCTAAGTTGGGCAATAAATCCTCCAACCCTCCTCAGAGCAACACAAAGCAAATAGACCCCAGCTGCCTCACAAAACACAGGAAATGTTCTTGCACCTTTGTCCGTTTATTGGCATGCCAAGGCAGAATGCAGACGCAGTGTCACGTCTTGGAACAAGCTTCTTCTGCCCCTCATGGATAGTCCCAGGAGACTATATAGGGCAGAAAGTGCAGTCATCAGTAAAAATCATAAGATGTGGACAAGGCCAAATACGGTTTTACATATACAAATAGAAGTGTCATGCAGGCCCAGAACATAGAGCAATATAAGGGCACAAGGGACCAGAAAGCAAGTTTAAGCAACCTGCACAATTCAGAGACTTTTCACAGGTGTTGTCCCATGATGTGTCAAAGAGGGCACTACAGGGCATGGAGTCAAGCTTTAATAGATCTGTAAGGGGAGGGGTGTTCAGGAGCACGGAGCAAGCAGCTTGATCAGAGCGTTTAGCTCAGTAGGTCTGAGATAGTGTGGAGGAGAATATGGGATTGATTCACTTATTT
This sequence comes from Lissotriton vulgaris, assembly GCF_964263255.1. Classification (NCBI taxonomy): domain Eukaryota; kingdom Metazoa; phylum Chordata; class Amphibia; order Caudata; family Salamandridae; genus Lissotriton; species Lissotriton vulgaris. The sequence goes on along the minus strand of NC_141697.1, from coordinate 819,660,817 downwards.
GGCTGATGCAAACATATAGATATATATTTTTCCCCACAATATCCCTCCTTTTTGATAGCAATATCAAATACCATTGTAAGAAAAATATGAATATATACATATGGTAGAAATATAGAAAAAATACTTATCTTTGACTAGCATCACACAGTGTTTAAATAACATGCATATATTGGCGTAGACCCATCCAAGAGGTATTCATTTTTCAACATAGATAAAATGATATACTAATACTCAATGCTTTTAAATTATATCTCTATAGCCATTCATTTAAATGTTTCTTTGTATGCTTTCTCTACATCCCATTGTATTTGGAGCTATTTGTAGGCTAGCTCCTGCTCTGTAGTAGGTAGAATTTTAACTGCGGAAATTGAATAGATGCTTTTACTACACCATTGCTGTAACATGCAGCAGCAACACCGAAGACAACACACAAATATCACTATTGTTAAAAGATACCCAGTAGCACTAAAAGTAAGTGCTTTAACCATCCTGTTGGTAGCCATGTCCATAGCCAGGACCAGTCATCAGAATCTGTCATTTTCCCTGCTCCACAGAATATTTGAACTGCATTCTTAATTTGTGCCACATCCCTTGCTATGTTTTCACTTAAAAAAAAAAATAACAGCAAGAGGAATTTAATAAAACGCACAGTCCTCCTTGTTGTAGTGTCAGGACGTCAAGTGCAAATCGATGTTGAATAGTCATGGCAGCTACTAAGTTAATTTCCATCTGCAATTGTTGAAGGGCATCTCTTGTTGCATTGAATTCTACAGCTAGCTCAGCAGACATATTAACTAGAGCCAATTCTAAATCATATACCCCATATCCAGGAATAAATATACACATTAGTTCAAAGAATAGACCTTGTCTAGTTTCCAGAATAGGTGCCTGTATATCTCTTTTATATCTATGAGCAAAACTCCCCAAATTTAGTGGCTCATGGGCTGCAATGTGTGACAAGAAATGTTTGGTGTAATGTAAGAAATAGCACACATGCCTACCCAGTGCCGGGGAAGCACCTTGTATGCTTTAGTGCCACAAACAAAACACATTCCGCCCTGTAACTGTGTATCTAATGTGTGATATTTACTGAGCGGAAGGCCTACACCTTCAGGAAAAATGTTTTGGAATTGATCACACCATTTGTAATCAATCCATGAAGAATTTGTAAGCTTAACATTTGCCCATGGTGCCATGTATGAGCAGCGAGCCGACCATAAGGGGTATTCTAATATTTTAGAAATCACATTTGGTGCCCTAGCATGCTTATTCTTTTGCTCAATAAATTGATCATATAGAAGACCATCAGGTGTTATTAACAGTGTCTCTCCATCTACAGTGATGTTCCAGTAATGCAAAGTATAGTTTACTTGTTTTCCTCGTACCTTAGCTGTCCATTTCCTACTTACTAACTGTCTCTCTTTTATGTTCCAATTCCCTGTGCTATTATCAAATTCTAATATGTTAGGACACTGGCTACTTTTTAAATGTCCTAAGTATCGTGAAGCTGGGTTATATCCTGAAACATGATGCTTTAAACATACAGGAAATGCTTTTTCCTTGTCTTCGTGTTCTACTGTAGGAGACACTTGGTATTGGGCTTGAATATTTGGCAGTATGGTACAACGTGGGTATCATCCAATCCTTCCTTCTCCACAATCCCAGGTTACATTGGATATGAGGCATCCTATTCCTTGCGCATAATTTTGTATAGGCACAGGTGTCTCATAAAGGCCAATAGGGTCGCTGGGGTGTCTGGCATGTACCGCAATGAGGGGATGGTCAGCAGGTTGTTGCAGTACAGGTAGCACACACATAGTTAAGGTACTAAAAAATATTGTTAGCATAATGCAATGCATTTTCTGGACAGTGGTAAATGTCACTTTCAGAATTTAAAATGTTGTAAGGCAGTGCCTTTCTGTCTCAGTTCCAGGGTACCTTCTGTAAGTGTCAATAATGAAAGTTCTTGTGGTGCGCTGTCATCTGCTTCTCCTCCTGGTCCGTAGTCGTCTTGTTTAGGGGCGGTTTCACGGACCTGCCCTGCGTGCTTCACTCAACAGCATCAGTTGGTGTCACCGTTCCTGGGACACTTGATGAAGGACCCTCAGCGTTGTTGTTAGGAAAGGTCTGGTCTATCTCTCCCTTGTCCTGTGTTTCGCGCTGCTCCATTTTTGGCCGTTGCTCATCTATTAAAGGTGACTCGGCCTCAGGCGGGGTTGGTGCAGCCCTGCATCGTGTTCCGTGCAGCCACTCGGGACGTCCCTGCACCTTTAGTGATGTTCTGGTAACCAGGATCACAACGTGGGGGTCAGTCTACCTAGAAGTAAAAGAAACATTTTTTATTTTTCTCACCATGACCATGTCGCCAGGTGTGCTTGTTCTAAGGAAGGATGGGGCAAAGCTTCCTTCACCTGGAGATGGTGATGCCTCAATACCACTGCAAAAACAACAGTTGATGGACAGAATGCAGAACAATGTCATACACTCACCCCAGTACAGAGATCTGGGCCTAAATCCATCGTTTATTTGCACTCCACACCACCCCAGTTCAGACATGGCCATATGCAAATCAGTCTGACCCTGTGCCTCATGGGAACAGTCCATCCCGAACTGCCAAGCCATGTCTTTCCTGGACCGGAATCAAGCATCCTTGGACCGGTTTCTGGCTATCAGCCGTCTTCATATACAAAAACAGAAGAGGGACCCTGAACCAGAACCTAAGAGAAGGATGCAGGAGGGGAACAACCCACTAGGGGAGTCAAATTAAACAACAACATGAAAGGGAGGTTCCCAAAAAATTAAGCGGACCAGTAGGTTCCGAGATTAACAATTGCCCACAGAACAGCTGATAATCTTTTAAATTATTTTATTTTCATTTTTTCAGTAATTCACACAACATATATGGTTAATATAGCGTAAGCCCAGAACTCAAAGGAACATTAAAAACATTTCTGCAGACTCATTCATCCAAGCAAAAAATCACAGTCATACTCATACAAAAACACATTCATCTAAGTACCAACAACTAAGCAAAGAAAACACTCAGACTCTCATCAGTCAGACAGAAAAAAGCGCCGACGCGCGTTTCGGAAATGCCACAGTGGGGAACTCCTTCATCAGGGCGCCAGTCATTTAGTTTATTATGGCCATCCAGGTCCTTCAAGACTTTCAGAATGAATAGAAGAGATCCAATTTCAAAACTTTCTGGGCAAACAGTATCCTAGTGCAGCATATCTGTGGGCAAAAATAGAATAAATCAAAAAACCACATCCAATTAAATGAGGAAGGGGAAGAAGCGGTCTTAGTTAATACATGGAGTCAAAAAAAATTGCAGGAGAAAAACGGTCAACATGCAGCCAACATGACAACTTAACAATAAGGAAAAAGAGAAATCACTCTAAGAGTGAATCATAAAGAAAATGAATACAGTTAATGGTCGTAAGAGCATAACGAGTCTTACGGTAAAGAATCTACTGGATACATGACAAAGCTAGTCACAAAAGCTATGAAAGATCTTGGTGCCGTACATACCAATAACAGAGGACTAGGCAGAGTCTAACTAGAGACCGATCGTCACAGTGGAAGATGTAGTTTGCAAACATAGGTGGGTCTCTGGGAACATATATAAATAACTCAACAACTAGAGGAAGAAGAGAAGGGGACAGAATAAATAAGTGTAACACATATATCCTCTGAAACATATGAGTCAACATAGTTACATACATATCTTCAGAATGATAAGAAAGATGTAGACATAATTCTAATGTTACATTATAGGACCATGAGACGAGTATATATCACAGGACACATTAAGGCCAAGATAACTATTGCAAAACCACATCTATTCTGTTGTTACAAAAATATCCTAATTTTACTGGAGACCTGATTTAGTTGTCTCGAATCAACTGCTAACCTGGGTAGGAGGACGAGAGAAACCAGCGGTCCCGGTCTTGAAGAATCGAATTGCGAAGAAGTGTTGCACGTATGTAGCGATATCCTTAAAAAATACAATAAACATAATTTCTCATAGAGCTAAACTTTAGAAGAAATTTCTTCATATGCCAAGTAAGTCTGTCCCTATGTTGCAGTAGATATCCTCTTGGCTGCCTATTTTCCCGTTACCTGTCCGTTTTGCTAAGACACCTCTTTTATCTCTCACTAGGAAGTCTCAAAAGAAGCCTGCTTGCTGTGTTTCTTTTAATTATTTCTGTAACAACAGAATAGATGTGGTTTTGCAATAGTTATCTTGGCCTTAATGTGTCCTGTGATATATACTCTTCTCATGGTCCTATAATGTAACATTAGAATTATGTCTACATCTTTATTATCATTCTGAAGATATGTATGTAACTATGTTGACTCATATGTTTCAGAGGATATATGTGTTACACTTATTTATTGTCCCCTTCTCTTCTTCCTCTAGTTGTTAAGTTATTTATATATGTTCCCAGAGACCCACCTATGTTTGCAAACTACATCTTCCACTGTGACGATCGGTCTCTAGTTAGACTCTGCCTAGTCCTCTGTTATTGGTATGTACGGCACCAAGATCTTTCATAGCTTTTGTGACTAGCTTTGTGATGTATCCAGTAGATTCTTTACCGTAAGACTCGTTATGCTCTTACGACCATTAACTGTATTCATTTTCTTTATGATTCATCCTTAGAGTGATTTCTCTTTTTCCTTATTGTTAAGTTGTCATGTTGGCTGCATGTTGACCGTTTTTCTCCTGCAATTTTTTGTTTGACTCCATGTATTAACTAAGACCGCTTCTTCCCCTTCCTCATTTAATTGGATGTGGTTTTTTGATTTATTCTATTTTTGCCCACAGATATGCTGCACTAGGATACTGTTTGCCCAGAAAGTTTTGAAATTGGATCTCTTCTATTCATTCTGAAAGTCTTGAAGGACCTGGATGGCCATAATAAACTAAATGACTGGCGCCCTGATGAAGGAGTTCCCCACTGTGGCAATTCCGAAACGCGCGTCTGCGCTTTTTTCTGTCTGACTGATGAGAGTCTGAGTGTTTTCTTTGCTTAGTTGTTGGTACTTAGATGAATGTGTTTTTGTATGAGTATGACTGTGATTTTTTGCTTGGATGAATGAGTCTGCAGAAATGTTTTTAATGTTCCTTTGAGTTCTGGGCTTACGCTATATTAACCATATATGTTGTGTGAATTACTGAAATAATGAATTTTTTATAAATGAAAATGAAAATAAAATAATTTAAAAGATTATCAGCTGTTCTGTGGGCAATTGTTAATCTCGGAACCTACTGGTCCGCTTAATTTTTTGGGAACCTCCCTTTCATGTTGTTGTTTGATTTATCAGCCGTCTTCAGCCAGGATAGCTTGACTCCAGTGGTGTGGAGAGCATGGGACTCACGTCTGAGCATGCCCATCCCACTCGGGGTGACAAATGCAAAAACAACAGTTGATGGACAGAATGAAGAACAATGTCATACACTCACCCCAGTACAGAGATCTGGGCCTAAATCCATAGTTTTTTTGCACTCCACACCACCCCAGTGACAACTGTACAGCATAGTCAGAAATCTGCTCATCCATCCACAGCAGTGCTGCTTGGGATGCTGTGAGAGGCAACCTCAACCCCACCGACATAGGCCGTCCCATTTATACCTCATGGGGGGACAAGAGAGTTGTTCTAGATGGTGTCGCTCTTATGGCATGCAGCACTAAAGGTAGCGCATCTGGCCATTTCAGGCCTGTTGCATCAGTTGTTTTAGCTAATTTGTGTTTTATTGTGGAGTTCATTCTCTCCACCTGCCCTGAACTTTGTGGGTGGTAAGGGGCATGCAGTTTCCACTCTATTCCCAAACAGTCACACATCTTTTCCACAATAGCAGCAACAAATTCACCCCCTCTGTCACTGTTTATGCTCTGGGGGACCCCAAATCGGGGTATTATATCTTTCATCAAGCATCGCACAACAGTTGCTGCATCATTCTTCCTAGGGGCAAACGCCTCCACCCATTTTGAAGATTGATCCACACATACCAGCAAATATTTGAATCCATTCACTGGGGGCATATAGGCGAAGTCTATTTGAAGGTTGGTAAAGGGACCCTCTGGTACTGGCAAGTGATCATGGGTAGCGAGGGACCGACCTTTAGCATGTTGGGCACAGACAAGACATTGGGAGCAGAATTGTTCGGTGAAAGCTGTTATCCCTGGTGCAAACCATTCTTATCTAATCAAAGCATTCATCCCTCCTTGAGCCATGTGAGTGGGTCCATGGGCAAGCCTTGTAAGCGGCAGGAACATACTGCGTGGGGCCACAGGCCTCCCATCCTGGTGGTCCCACAATTCCTCATCATTTGGCTCACATCCTGCATCAATCCACTCTCTTTCTTCCTCTGGTGGTGCAGACAATTGTGCTTCTTTCACATCAGCTAGCAACAATTGTCTCTGAATCAGCTTTATTTTTGGAATACTTTTTGCCATTGAAGGCACCATCTGTACTGGCTGTAACATGCTCTCTTTTGCTGCTGTGTCAGCCATGGCGTAACCTCTGGCTATCACAGTATTAGCTCCTGTATGTGCCTCACATTTTATTACTGCTATTCTGTTGGGCAGTAGTATTGCCTGTAGCAAATTCTTTACTAAGGTGCCATTTTGAATGGGGCGTCCTGCTGCTGTTCTGAAACCACAATACTGCCACAGCTGCCCAAAATCATGGACAACTCCAAAGGCATAACATGAATCAGTGTAAATATTAACATCTTTCCCCTCAGCTAGGATGCATACTCTTGTTACAGCATACAGCTCGGCTTGCTGGGCAGATGTGCCAGCTGGGAGGGCTGCACTTTCAATTATGGTGTCTACTGTTGTTATAGCAGACCCTGCTCTGTAATCAGTGTCTGTTAGTCTGCTGAAGGAACCGTCAGTGTACCACCCATAGTCTGTTTTTTCCAATGGTGTTTGCTGCAAGTCTGGTCTGGGTGTGGTGCATGTCTCTACAACTTCAACACAGTCATGGTCAGGGGTCTCATCTGAATCACCTAGTGGAGGTAATATTGTTGCCAAATTAACAGGTGGGAATCTTTTAATGGTGATATTGGTGTTAGACAACAGAGTGACCTAATAACCTGTTTGCCTGGCAGCCGAAACATTTTGTGTTGCTGCAGATGACAACAACAACTGTACCGAATGTGGCACATAAACAATACAAGGGTAGTCCAATTCAATTGGAGCCGTCCTCTCTACCATCACAGCTGCTGATGCCACTGCTTTCAAGCAAGCTGGATGCCCAGTTACTGCTGCAGGCAAAGTCATGGAAGTTGTATGCCACAGGTCTTTTTCCAGAGCCATGCTGCTGTGTCAGCACATCATTTGCAATGCCATTTTGCTCTGACACATAGAGATGGAAGGGCAGTTTGTAATCAGGCAGCCCCCGGGCTGGTGCAGAACAAAAAGTCTCTTTCAGTTTCTTAAAACAGTCTGCAAGTTCATTAATCCATACAATGTTGTTGGGAGCATCTTGTAGTGTACATTGTCGCAGGATGGCATCATAGGATCTGTACTCAGGGATCCACTGGCGGCAGCAATTCATCATCCCCAGGAATGACAGCATTCCTTTCTTGGTGGACGGAGGCTGCATGCCCTGAATCATTTTTATCCTGTCAGGTGATATGCGACGTGTACCTTTGGATACCACATAACCCAGGTAAGTCACCTCTTTTTGGCAGCACTGGAATTTTGACAATGAAGCTTTGTGTCCTCTCTCCTGGAGGTGATTCAGCAGCGCTACAATGTCTTTTTCACAAACTTCAAGGGATGGAGATGCCACAAATAGATCATTAGCGTACTGCAAGATGATGCTACCTCCTTCCAGGTGGAGGCTATCCAGGTCTCTCTTTACTGCCTGCGCATAGACCGTGGGACTCTCAGTATAGCCTTGTGACAGTCTTCTGAAAGTAAATTGGGTATCTTTCACTGTGAAAGCAAAAAGGTACTCGCTGTCTGGATGGACTCTAATACTGAAAAATGCAGAGGAGAGATCAATGACTGAAAAGTACTCTGCCTCTACAAGTATAGAAGATAATATAGTATTGGTGTCAGGCACAACAGGTGCTAAGGGAACCACAATGTTGTTTATCTGTCGTAAGTCCTGTATGAACCTATACTGCCCAGTATTGCCCTTGGGTAATGGAATGATAGGATTATTACAGGGGCTGGATGGCTTTTTAATGATACCTTGTTGCAAGAGAGATTCAATCACAGGTTGTATTCCCTCCTCCGCCTGCGGTGACAGCCTGTACTGACGGACATAAGGTAATTCAGCATTCTTTTTAAGTGTCACTTTATGGGGAGGGCATGTTTTCAATAATCCTGCCTAATTTTTGTGTTTTGCCCAGACCTCTGAGTTCACTTGCACGAGGACCTTGTTTTTAGTCAGCTTTAAAGCCATATTCCCTTCAAGTTTATCACAAACTGCAGTCCTATCCTTTCTGTTCATACACAACGTCCAACACCACCCTTCTCCATCTCCTAACACTGACACCATTCCTAAAGAAAATGTAAAATCCTTAGTTCTAGGTAAGTCCTGAAGGCGTTTGACCATGGGGCCCAAATCCTTAGGGTAGTAACCTGGTGCTACAGCTATGGATACATGTGGTTCAGAATCTGGCACTTGAAATAATCTCTTTTCCTGTGGTCCTAGTTCAATGCTCACTGCACACCCTTCTTTTCCTACATATAATGTTTGCTCAAGCAACTCCATTGTCCAGTGCAAATGTGTGTCTGCCCTGTAGGCGTACCATTCAGGCACTGCTCCTGTGAAAAATGCTGCAATACAGTGTATGGGCTCAGGTACTAATGTCAATTGCACTAAATGAGTGACTAATTCACTCATAATGGGCTGTATGTAAACAGTTCTTGAAACATGTTTTCATAAAAATCTCCAAGTAATGGAGTCCATTGGTAACGTGTTGGAGAGAGAAACAAGACGGGGAGTGCACATAGCACAGAGTCCTCACTTAATTTGCAAGCAGTAAGTGCTCTATTAGCCAATTCTAACCTGTCCTCAGGTACTTGTAAGTAAATCCCATTTTGTGAAAAATATAATGTTGCATGCAATTTTCAGAGGAGGTCTCTCCCCAGCAAATTGATGGGTGCATTTGGTGACATCAGAAACTGATGGGTCATTGTGAAGTCATCAACAGAAACTGGTAGAGGTTCTGACAATTCTTCATGCATCATCATTCCATTTACTGCTATAGTAGTGACTGTTTCACCACTACCAGGACCCAACTTGTTTCTTACTGCGGATAGGGTTGCACCACTGTCTATTAGGAAATCGATCTCTTTATCTCCTACCTTAATTTGAAACATGGGATTCTCCTCTGGTGTCTCTGATACTTTCATCATAAAGCACTGTGCTCTGGTTGCTGCAGTTTGTCCCATCTCTCTCTCCGCGTTGTCCTATGCTGATCCATGTTGCTCCTGGAAAGGATTCCTCAGGGAGTGCTGGGTCTGCTTCTGGTCTCAGGGCATGATTGGTGCAGATGGCTTTGTCTCATTTCTGTCTAACCTTTCATTCCTGTTTCTATCATTTCTATTATATTGGTCACTTCTCTCATTCTAGTCCCTTTTACCTCTACTATTTCTACAATTGCGTCCCCAGTGCCCATACCTCAGGCAATTATAGCACCGATCTCTATTCTTGTCTCTCCTCTGGTATCCTTGTCCATTATCCTGGCTTTGCTGTGCCCCCTGATAGTACATTCCATCTGGCTCCTCCTCGCAACATCATTCCTTTGTCATTTTTAGCGATGTCCTTCCTTACCTTAACAATACCATCTCTTTCCATTGTTATGAGAAGCGTGCACAACTCGTGATATCCATTAGTGGACCAATCAGGGTGGCATAGTTTACAAATGTGGGCCATAGAAGATAGCAATCCATTCAGAAGGGTTTGCGTAGCCAATACCTTATAGGCCTCTGTTGTGTGTGGTACCCCTGCACTGTTATCCCATGCTTCATTGTACCTTAAGATGTAATCAGCCACTGACTCACCTGGCTTCTGCAACGTGGCAGTGACTTGAGAAAAATCACCATGTTTAACTGCTAAGCCATTAATTGTGTCCCTGATAGACTCTAACCAATTAATCAATCTATTTTCTGTGACATCCATATTATTAGTCAGTATGGTCTAATCCCTTTCCTGTGGAATTTCGAATGCACTTTTTACTAAAGACCATCTGCTCCCATATCCTATTTTTAATAGCATTTCTACATCTCGAGGGAGGGGGTATAGGTAATACCTATTTTATGAAGACACTCATAATATTTTACACTGGCAGTCAGTGGGTCAGGCGCGTCCTTAGTCATTTGGGTTGCCTCCAAGGGGGTCCATGGTTTTAGCATGGCTGTCCCCCCAACACTATTTTTGGTGCCGTTAGTTTAGTGTTCAATAGTATGTCATCAGTATATGAGTTCTCACCCTTTCCCTTTAGGGTCCGTGTTCGTGACCATTTATGTATCAGCCGTTCCCTCCTCCCTAGCTTATCCTGTAGTTTATTAATGGAGCGTTGTATTTCCTCCCTATCAGTGTTTACTTCTTCTTGGAACTCATCTGCCTCTTTCCTCAGGTGTGTCAACTGCTCATGTTCCTCCTCATCTTTTATCTCTTTTGCACTCAGCCCTAAATCTTCACTCAGACCAAAAATGGAAGGTTGGGCTGGGGATTCAAAAGCATGTAGTATGTCCCCTCCTAAGGATAAGTGCCCATTCAGGACTGGTGTTCTAAAACTACCCTCTGCCTTGGGGCTAGTTGCTTCCGGGGATATGTGGAAATAAGGTACACGTGCTAAGCTTGGTTGTGAAGCCAGTGCTTGCTCAGGTGTGTTATGTCTTTCACACTGTATGTAGGGGCCTGAAAGTGATGGGTAAATTGAAGTTGCTGGAAGAGGGGATGAGAATTGAGGTGCAGGAGAAACAGGCCTACAGACTGGATGTTTGTCCCAATGTTTGGTGGCTGTTGTCATTGCTGGCTCTATCTGAGACCCAGGATTTAAATTCACTATTTGCATCTACTCTCTGTCTTTTCCTTTCTTCCTGAGTAAGCAACAAAATCTCCTCCTCAGTCAATGTGCTACTAGTTATTTGCTCATTTTCTGTTCCTTCCCCCAGTTTGACAAAAAGGCCTTGAGGCTTGGAAGCGATAAACAGTTTTTTTAACGTATTTATATCAATATTTACTTGGCAGTGCGTCCAAATACATAGCAGAGCAGCAGCCCGTCTAGAAATAGTGGCATTTGTTATTTCTTTAACCCGGTTTGCTTCAATTGTTGAAAACCCACACTTTTGCCATAGTGACAACAAATGCTGTTCTGTTTTCACATAGTTACTTAATTCTAATAAACACTGGCTATAAGATGTAGGCCAATCTTTTGCTAATTCTAGCTCTTTTTTTTAGTAGGCTTCTTTCACTCACTATGAACCATTGCTATTGCAGAACAGTCTTTATATTCAGTGGAGGCATTCCCCTGGCCTTTCTTTTTTGAAAGGAGAGCTTTATTTTTTTCAATTGAAAGCCACTGCTGTAAACAATCTTTTACATAGTGTAAATCCCATGACGGGTCACCCTTTAAGTGTATACTTTCTGTCAAGCGTTCAATATCATCTACCTCAAGAGAACCAAATCTAGGCCACAGCCCTTCATTCCCTTTCCACGTCCGTACTAGCGCGCATAAAGGAGTTACATATTCTAAACAATTTCTATCTTTTACAACCTGAGCTGCAGGGCTATCTGCTGGTAATTTAAAATCCTTCTCTAATGACAGTTGTTTAAACCATTTTCTTGTCTTTTTCACCATGCGAGGCCTTACCATCTCCATAGTTCCTTTAGAATTGCCAGAACCCATTGTGCCCTTCACTCAGAATTTTTAAACCCTGAAAGATAAACAAATTTGTCTCCTGGTAGGAAACAGTTGTTACGATTTGGATAGAGAGACTTGAGAGAAAAAATATACAGTTGTGGAACACTCAGACACCACATAAAACAATTTGACTTCTCCGATGCAATTTGTTTTGATATCACTCAAAGAAGCATTTCAAATAAACATAGCAGGACAATACTTTTTAAAGATCAACACATAAACATAATCAAATACAGTCATTGATCAATGACAGAACAGTGCAAATTTGAAAAACATTTCCTTGTGTCCTGCAGCCAGCCAATAGTCAATGCTTCCCACGCTACACTCTGGGAGGGTTGTTTTTATTTCTTCGTCCCTCTACTCTTGGGTCATAAATTATTGTCGCGCCTAGGCTCTCCTGTTGTGTATATATGGGGTCCCATATCAACTCCAAGGTGTTGATCATTCAATGTTTCTCTACAGTCCCCTAGTTAGATTAGATGCCAGTTACTACCTCCTCTCTTTAAAAAAAAAAGAAATACTATGTTCTAACTGAGCATTTGAAACACTGAAAGGTCACACCAGCAAGTTATTTTTGCTTTACAGCCTACTTACCAACTGGTGACATTACAGTCCTTCAATGCTTCTCACTTCTGATGCCACTTCTGTTGGGTATTAAATCCATTAAGTTGGGCAATAAATCCTCCAACCCTCCTCAGAGCGACGCAAAGCAAATAGACCCCAGTTGCCTCACAAAACACAGGATTCTTCTTGCACCTTTATCCATTTATTGGCATGCCAAGGCAGAATACAGACGCAGTGTCACGTCTTGAAACAAGCTTATTCTGCCCCTCATGGAGTCCCAGGAGAGTATATAGGGCAGAAAGTGCAGTCATCAGTAAAAATCAAAAGATGTGGACAAGGCCAAATACGGTTGTACATATACAAATAGAAGTGTCATGCAGGCCCAGAACCCAGAGCAATATAAGGGCACAAGGGACCAGAAAGCAAGTTTAAGCAATCTGCACAATTCAGAGGCTTTTCACAGCTGTTGTCCCATGACGTGTCAAAGAGGGCACTACAGGGCATGGGGTCAAGCTTTAATAGATCTGTAAGGGGAGGGGTGTTCAGGAGCACGGAGCAAGCAGCTTGGTCAGAGCGGTTAGCTCAGTAGGTCTGAGATAGTGTGGAGGAGAATATAGGATTGATTCACTTATTTGGCTGATGCAAACATATAGATATATATGTTCGAGGCATATGGGCTGCAGATGGTACATTATGAATAGATCGCCATCTGGTGTTGGGCTCGGATGATTGCACTTTGTTTTTCTCTTGGAGAGTCTTTTGTATCTTCGTGACTCCTCCTTTGGTTGTTAGTGCGCATGGGCATCGGCTCCATCCTTAGATTGTTTTTTTCCGCCATCGGGTTCGGATGAGGATTAAGACGCTCCAGATCGACTTCGAAAAGAAGTGACTTATCGGCGCGTATTCCCTTTCCAATTCGACGGTATTGTTATCGAACGCGTTTCATTTCCATTCCGGCGCGTTTCGACTTCAACATCGAAGAAAAAACTTTGATCTACGTCGACAAACAGGAGGCCTTTCTCGACGCAGTCAAGCCCGGAGTCCATGGAAAGGACTCCATTCAAGAAATGTCCAACGTGTGGTGCTAAGTTCCCACACAAGGACCTACACGAGGTGTGCAACCTCTGCCTATCGCCTGACTACGAATCCAGGGACTGCGAAGCCTGCGCAGCATTCTCCTCCAAGTCGACGATTAGAAATCGTCGAGCTCGAAGACACGAGGTTTCCAGAATGCAGTCGGAGGCGATCCCGGAGCTGTTCGGAGACGAGCAACTTGAGGAAGAAGAGGATCGGGAGGATCAGTCGGGGTCGGAAGGGGACGAGTCGGATGTCGAAGAACTCGACGTGCAACAAACCGTGAGTGACGACGTCCCCTTACCAAAAAACCGACCCCGTGTGGTTACGACCCCGCCTTCGAGCCCGGTCAAACCGCAGAAAAAAGTTTCCAATGCCCCGCCTTCGGGCCCGGCAACGAAACCGAAACTGAAACCGAAACACTCGGCCTCCCACCATGTCGGATCCGAGAAACGGTCGACATCGACTTCGACACCGAAGCTTCATGCAAGGGAAAGCTCGGCATCGAAACATTCCATGTCGAAACAGAAACATGATTCGACGTCGAAGACTCACTCGACACCGAAGAAGTCGGAATCGAGTAAACACTCGGTGCCGAAAACACCGAACATTGACGATCGAAAACAAAAGCACGTTTCTGAACCAAGACCTTCGGTACCGATACAGGAGCAGCAGACAGATCCCAAACAAAAGATTTTGTTTATCGATCCGCAAACTGGCAAAGTAGTGACGAAGAAGAGGAAGAATGAACAGATAGAAGACAAATCTCTTCCTTCAAAAAAGAGAACACTGGGGACAAATACAACTCCTCCCACTTCTCCTCGACCTAAAGTCACACCCTCTTCTCCTATTCCTCACACTATTCCAAATATTCCTGCACCTTCTACACCAAGACCATCTACACCTCAGTCTGATGTAGACAGTGATCCAGGGGAGGGAGAACCTCAAGGGGATGATGAAACTATCCCAGATGAGGATGACCCATGGGAAAATTATAACGTAGGGTCAGATGATGACAACGACCCAGAGTTATATCCCTCAAAGCCTTCACCACCTGATGATAACACAGGGTTTGTACAGCTCATTAATAGGGCAGCAAAATATCATAAGGTAGATATACATACAGAACCTCTAATAGAGGACTTCCTATTAGAAACGCTACCTAATGCACAAAGAACATCAGGTACTCTACCTATGCTGAAGGGTCTTCTCAGTCACACAGAAGAAATATTCAAAGACCCAGTGAGGGCTAGGGTATTAAACCCAAGAATTGATAAAAAATATAAGGCGGCTCCAAAGGATCAAATATTTATCAAAGGGCAGGTACCTCTGGACTCGCTTGTAGTTTCAAATGCTCGTAAAAGAGCAAACTCATTATCTACGGGAAAGGCTCCTCCACCTGATAAAGAGTCAAAATTAATAGATGCATCAGGCAAGAGAGTAGCATCACAAGCGGCAAATAGCTGGCGTATAGCCAATACACAGGCATTACTTGCACGTTATGACAGGGCACATTATGATGAATTAGAAAAACTCATCACACATCTCCCCAAAGAACATCAGAAAAGGGCAGATCAGATAATACAGGAAGGAAAGATAATAACTAATACTTCCATTAAGTGCGCCCTAGACGCAGCAGACACTGCAGCAAGATCCATCAACACCAGTGTCATGTTAAGGAGACATGCATGGCTTAGAATCTCGGGATTCAAACAGGAAGTACAAACGTCCTTATTTAACCAACCCTTTGATCAAAAAACACTTTTTGGCTCAAGCACAGATGAGACCTTAGAAAAAATGAAAAAAGATACAGAAACGGCTAAGTCAATGGGAGCATTGCAACAGCCAACACAAAGAGGTTCCTTTCGTAGATCCACCTATAGAGGAGGCTCAAAAAATACAGGAACTAATCAGCAATCCACCTCTTTCACACCTACATCACCCAAAGGTAATTCAAGAGGTAGTTACAGGGGTAACAACAACAAAGGTAGAGGCCGCGGAAATAATAACAACCGCAACGCCTCAACCCCAAAACAGTGACTTCATAGAACTTCCCCCAGACCACATAACACCGGTCCGGGGACGTCTATCACAGTTCCTACCTGTCTGGGAAAACATCACATCAGACAAGTGGGTGAGACAGATTATCCAACATGGTTATTGCCTAGAACTCACAGCTACCCCACCAAACATCCCCCCCAAACAGCGTCCAATGAGTCAAGATCATCTGACATTGTTAAAGGAAGAAGTACTAGCACTGCTACAAAAGCATGCAATAGAGAAGGTTCCAAAACATCAACAAGGGACAGGAGTATACTCTCTATACTTCCTAATCCCCAAAAAAGATGGGTCCCTAAGACCAATCGTAGACCTAGGACCTCTCAATGCATACATAAATTCGGAACATTTCCACATGGTCACGCTCCAACAGGTACTCCCTTTACTGAAGAAAGGGGACTTTCTTTCTACACTGGATCTAAAAGACGCTTACTTTCATATCCCAATTCACAAAGCCCACAGGAAATACCTAAGGTTTGTAGTGGAAGGACAACATTATCAATTCAAAGTCCTTCCGTTCGGGGTCACAACGGCACCAAGAGTGTTCACAAAATGCCTAGCTGTGGTGGCAGCACACCTGAGAAGACAACAAATACATGTCTTCCCATACTTGGACGATTGGTTAATAAAGGCCAAGTCACAAGAAGAATGTCTTCACAACACACAGAAGACAATTCAATTGCTGCACCACCTAGGGTTTACGGTGAACTACAAAAAATCACACCTGCAACCAAACAAGATTCAGCAATACCTGGGGGCTACTATAGACACAGAAAGAGCAATAGCATACCCCAATCCGATCAGGATACAAACAATGGTCGGGTTAATACAAAGATTTCAACCACAACACTCACTACCAGCACGAGTGTTTATGCAACTGTTAGGCATGATGTCCTCCTGCATACTGCTAATACCACATGCCAGACTACAAATGCGTCCATTACAGGAGTGTTTAGCGACACAGTGGAATCAGGCTCAAGGTCAGATTACAGATCTGGTGTTGGTAGACGACCGTACGCATCGCTCTCTGAAGTGGTGGAACACAACAAACATTTCCAAGGGACGGTCGTTCCTAGAACCGATTCCACAAGTGATAATAACAGCGGACGCATCGCTCTCCGGATGTGAAGCGCATATGGACAAATACACAGTGCAGGGGAAGTGGACTGTGCAGCAAAAGAAACTGCACATCAACTACTTGGAACTATTAGCGATATTTCTAGCACTAAAAGCTTTCCAAATGCAAATAACAAACAAGGCAGTCCTGATCAGAACAGACAACATGACTGCAATGTATTATATTCAAAAACAGGAGGGGACACACTCTCTCCAACTATCCAAACTAGCACAGGACATTTGGAGATGGGCCATTCCTCAAAAGATCTATCTGTTAGCAGAACACCTACCAGGAGTTCAAAATCAGATAGCAGACATCCTAAGCCGACAGTCAGAACAAGTACACGAATGGGAGCTGCACGACCAGATACTGCAGCCATTCTTCCAAAGATGGGGGCAACCAGAGATAGATCTGTTTGCCAATCATCAGAACGCAAAATGCCAAAACTTCACATCCAGGTACCCACACCAACGGTCCCAGGGCAATGCACTATGGATAGATTGGTCCAACAGATTTGCTTACGCTTTCCCCCCTCTCCCACTAATTCCGTTAGTGGTTCGGAAACTGCAGCAGCACTCAATGACAATGATACTAGTGGCACCCACGTGGGCAAGACAGCCGTGGTTCACCACGCTCCTACAACTCTCACAGGTGCCACATCAAAAGCTAAGATTATTACCCATGCACCTTACACAGAACCATGGAGAAATAATGCACCCAGATCCCAAACAATTGAACCTAGCGATCTGGCTCCTGAGGTCATAGAGTTTGGATATTTAGATTTACCAACAGAATGTATGGAAATCATTAAACAAGCAAGACGTCCTACCACCAGAGCATGCTATGCAGCAAAGTGGAAGAGGTTTGCGATACACTGTAACAGTAAGCACATCAACCCTCTGGACGCATCCACTAAACAGATCATTTGCTATTTACTACACTTACAGCAATGTAACTTAGCATACACCTCTATCAGAGTTCATCTCGCAGCTATAGCGGCGTACCTACAAAACAGGCAACATCTTTCCCTGTTTAAAGTACCAGCAATTAAAGCTTTCATGGAGGGACTCAAAAGAGTCATTCCACCAAGACGACCACCTTCCCCAGTCTGGAATCTCAACATAGTACTTACCAGACTAATGGGGCCACCATTTGAACCTATGCATAGGTGTGAAATACAATTCCTCACATGGAAGGTGGCCTTCCTCATAGCTATCACGTCACTTAGAAGAGTAAGTGAGTTGCAGGCTTTTACAATTCAAGAACCATTCATGCAGTTACACCAAAATAAAGTGCTTCTTAGAACAAACCCCAAATTCCTATCAAATGCAAAGGTAATTTCTGCATTCCACATCAATCAGTCAGTGGAATTACCGGTTTTCTTTCCAAAACCACAAACGGTAGCGGAAAGGGCCCTACATACATTGGATGTCAGAAGGGCAATATTGTACTATATAGAAAGAACACAAACTTTCAGAAAGACAAAACAGCTATTTGTTGCGTTTTCTCCTACACATAAGGGCAATCCCATCTCTAAATCGGGCATTGCCAGATGGATTGTAAAATGTATTCAAATATGCTACTTAAAAGCAAAGAGAACATTAACTGTTACTCCTAGAGCTCACTCTACACGTAAACTAGGAGCATCTATGGCATTTTTGGGAAACATTCCGCTAGATGACATATGCAAAGCAGCTACCTGGGTTACACCGCACACCTTCACAAAGCACTATTGTGTAGATGTGCACACAACACAACAAGCTAGAGTGGGACAAGCTGTATTAAAGACTTTATTTCAGACAGTTGCAACAGACACGGGCGACCACCGCTAGGGAGAGAACTGCTGTATAGTCTATTCATAATGTACCATCTGCAGCCCATATGCTGCCTCGAACGGAATATGCTACTTACCAGTATGCATCTGTTCTTGGCATAGAGGGCTGCAGAGTGGTACATGCCCTCCCAGCCTCCCCGGAAACCTGTGTCTGTTCCAACATTATCTTATTTAGATACACTTACATGGGCATTCCTATCTGTATTCTATCATACTACTCCATCTAACCCTACTATGGCAAAACAATCTAAGGATGGAGCCGATGCCCATGCGCACTACCAACCAAAGGAGGAGTCACCAAGATACAAAAGACTCTCCAAGAGAAAAACAAAGTGCAATCATCCGAGCCCAACACCAGATGGCGATCTATTCATAATGTACCACTCTGCAGCCCTCTATGCCAAGAACAGATGCATACTGGTAAGTAGCATATTCCTTCCCCCCCCCCCCCCCCCCCCCCCCCCCTCCATTTGAAACTGGATATCATCTGAGGCCAAACTATGGTGCAGCCCTGGCATGCCTTAGCTAACCAGCCTACTTCAGAGATTATATCCTCCATCGAAACCCTCCTCCCCAGATTTACCAGATCGTTCCCACCCAAATGCAAGATAACTATTGTGGGTGGAGGACTGTGTCTACTCAACAGATCTGTAACAAAACCCCTTAACTGACTGAGGCAGAGACCCCCTTTACCAGGGAAAGAAACTTTGAAACCATCCCGCTCAGCTCTCTGTCTGTAATAACAGATTTCATACGCCGTATATAAGAATGACCAATGACCCATACAACATGTGCTCCCTTGTCTTGTGGATGTGGCCGCCGTTGTGAAGAATCTTGCTGGTGCTACGCTGACAGCAGTTTCCCCCCTGCGTGACAGGTTCGAGAAACTGAAATATAAGCAAACAAAACAGAACAGGCATCAGTCCACAATTGTATTGCCACCCTCACAACATGTGCAGCCGCACATAGCGCTTGTAACAATTAGAAGACCATCTACCAATTCTTTTCACACTGTTGCTGTGCAACCCTCTAGCTGTTGCTTCGTGGCAGCCCCTATTCGGAATGTATGAGTCCCAAAGTCCTTAGGATCCCACCTGTCCTGTCAATCGCCATGGCCAATACCCTTTTAAATTGGAACCTGGTAAGCGGGGTACCGTCTGCATGCATTAATAGTGTCCCCCTCACTGCACTATTCCTCTGTCAGAGGAAGGCTTCTAGGTGCATCACTGTGCAGCATGGGTTGTCTTGCGCCCGGTGAAGTACTATCCCTTCACCACTGGCTTCCTGATCAGTTTTAGATTTTTCAATGGTTATTAGCAGCGTGTTGCCTTGTATCCTCGCGTGCTCCAGCTGGAGCCCACCTAGCACATCCTGTTTGTTGCGCGCCAACAGTTCCCCCACCCTAAATGCCCCATAGAAAGCCAGTGCAAAGGCAGCTCTAAACAGTAATGCCTCTCCTTTTGAACTGCAAATGCCACCGAGGACAGTTAGCAGTGATGTCAGCCGCTCTAAACCAATCGGTTGTCTCGTGTCGGGGCGGCCCCCTGGTGGCGCCGCCACCCCTTTAGAGCCTTCCTCACAATGAAACTATTCGTGGGGTCCCTGGTGTCCCTGATCTGTGCAAAGAAAGAAACCGCTGCCACATGCCGCCTGGCTGTCGCCACAGTGCGCCCTTCTTTATTTAAAGCGTCTTAA
Source organism: Lissotriton vulgaris (assembly GCF_964263255.1). Lineage (NCBI taxonomy): Eukaryota > Metazoa > Chordata > Amphibia > Caudata > Salamandridae > Lissotriton > Lissotriton vulgaris. The sequence goes on along the minus strand of NC_141697.1, from coordinate 819,640,573 downwards.
TACTGGAGGAATGCCCTTGACTTATGCCAGCTATCCGCCTAATCTTGCCCCAAAGAATCGCAGTAAGACTAAAGCGCCCCTTCGTAAGCCTTCCTGGTCCTGGACGCTAGGCTAGCTGTCACAATGTTCTGTAGCTGGGGGCACCAATCTGCCAGAGTGCTTCCGGGAAGTGTGATGGTGTCGCCTCTGCAGACGCTTGGTGTTCCCTGAAAACCTACATCTTGAAGCGAGAGAGTGCGTCAGCAGCATTATTTAGCACCCCGGGACATGTTTAGCCTTAAACTGTATGTTCAGCTTCATACACAACAGCACTATCTCTTTCAACAGGCGGAGGATCATTTTACACCGGGCAGCCTGTTGGTTGATGCATTCCACCACTGTCATGTTGTCTGACCAGAAAATCACAGATTGGTTACGCAAATGATGAGGCCAAACAGTCAGTGCAACCCCACCAAGCCGGCCAATGCTGAGCCACCCATTCGTTCCCGAGTATGGCACCAAATCTCACACTTCCTGCAGCGTCAGTCCATAAACCTAACTCTGCGGAAGTAGTGGGGGGACCGGGCCACACTACCCTGCCGTTGAAACCCTCTAGAAATTCGATCCAAATCCGCATGTCCTGGCGAACCTCCGACGACAGTCTTGTGTGATGGTGTTTCTCCTGCAGGCCTGTCATGGCCTGTGAGATGGGAAAGGGAGAATGGTCATGCCATCGGTTTTGCCCTTAGTGCAAAGTTCAACTGGCCAACTGTCTGTTGTAGCTGATGTAAGGTTACTTTATCTTTTGCCCTACATTGCTGGAGTGCTGCTCTAAATTTCAATATTTCTTCCTTAGGTAACCTAAAACATCCCTGTACAGAGTCCAACTCAATGCCTAAAAATTCTATTGTGGTTGCTGGAACCACCGCCTTCCCCAGCGCCAGAGGGACCCCAAAAGCACGCATGAGCACTCAAAATTCCTGCAATGCCCAAGCGCATTCCCAGGAGACCGCCGACCCCAGAAAGAGAAAGTCATCCAGAAAATGCATGACATATTGGTGCCCCGTTGCCTGTCTCAAAACCCATTCCAAAAATGAACTGAATTTTTCAAAGTAAGCGCAGGAAACAGAACAACCCATGGGCATGCACATATCCATGTAGAATTTGCTCTGAAATGAAAAGCCTAAAAGGTGGTGATCTAAAGGATGGACAGGCAGTAGCCGGAAGGTGGATTCAATATCTGATTTGTCTAGCCAGACCCCTGGTCCCAGAACCATTAGCATATCAACTGCCTGGTCAAAAGAGGAATATTTCACACTACAGATTTCTTCGTTGATGTTGTCATTTAATGAATTGCCTCTAGGGGCTGACAGATTATGAATCAACCGGAACTCCCCTTCCTCTTTCTTTGGGACCACCCCCAGGGGCGAGCAGACAAAGTTGGACCTGGGGATGTGATCAAAAGGACCCGCTATTAAACCCAGGTGCAGTTCTTTTGCAATTTTAACTGCTGCTACCCCCTGTTGGATCTTACTGACAGCTGATTTTTACATTCTGGTGTCCCTGTGTAGTCAACTGCCGGAATCCTAAGCCATACAAAAAACCTTCTTGTAACATCCTAGCTGTGGCATGGTCTAGGTACCTGTTTAACCAAGGAGTCATAGCTAGAACGTCCTTATTCCTGTTTATTCCTCCCTCTATTTCCTGAGAATGAGTTCCCTTTCTTGAGGCTTTTTGATTCTGGGTGATCGGGGTGGTAACATATGGAGCATGTGTGTCTGAATTTATAAGTGCCTTGGGCCCTGGTGCATGTCCGTCTATTAAAATCCCAGCATACTCCTTTTCGTCACACCCGTTCCCTGAACCAGGGGCCGTGCCCCTGGTTTGTGGTGCCCGAAAGGGCTGAGGTGCTTGGGAAGTGTGACTCTTGTTCCAGTTTTGCACTGCATTGCCCGGCTGTCCTGGGCCAAACTGATAAGACCACGAGATTGAGTCAACCCGGTCCCAGGTAGGTGATGGGTCAAATTCCTTAACCTTCCTGAAATTCATGTCATAGTCTTTCCAACCTACACCCCCATATTTATCATGAGTCATAGTAATCCTGCTCTGGTAACACGCCATTTCCGCTTGCAGATTAGGCAAACGTTCAGCTAATATGGCCATAAATACTGAGAAAGCCCTAATCTAGTTGTTCAGGGTCTCCTCCACCCTGAATCTCAACATTTCAACACACCATTCACTAGGAAGTATCCAATCCTTCTGCTTCCTGGCATACTCCATTTCCCTGTTATTCACAAGCAAAGAAAACATATTGACATAAGCACCAGACCATATCAATTCCTTCACCTCCCGTGTTACATGCCTTGCCAAATGCTCCCTCCTAGAGGGTAGTACACCCGTGTCCAGCAAAGGCAATGCCACCTCCTTACCTATTGCCCCAACACCAGTTGGCTCCGTCACTTTGTCTTTTTCATTGCCGCTCTCCTGCACCGCTGGTTGGGGTAAATTAGAAGTCCCTGGCCCTTCGCCTGGCACCCCGCTTGGGTCGGCAATAATCTTCGCCACCATCCTCTGTGCCTCTGCTAATGGGTCCTCCGCTACCTCCTTTGCACCCACTGAAGATGGTAACATTTCCCCCCCTTCCTAACCAAGGGAGAATTGCCGCTATTTGAGCCGCTAACTCTGGCGGTACCTGATTAACCCCCGTTGGTGTTGGCACAGGAGTAGGGGCCACTGGATCAAGAACAGGAACCACCTGGAACGATGCGGCGCTAGGTGTGGGCACCACAGGGATTATCGTTGGGACCACCGGGATTGGTGCGGGAGGTAACGAACTTGGTGTTGGCACCAGCGGAATAGGAGCAGGGAACAATGGGACACTTGCCGGAATCTCACTTGGGGTGGGCTCCTGATTCTTCCCCTTCTTGGGTCTAGTCCGCCTAGGGAGTGCGTCCAATTCCCCCCTTGGTTTTGGAGGCACTATCGTTAACTTAGGCCTGCCTGTTGCCCCACTCTGCCCATCTACTCTTTGTCTGAGCTCAGCAAGGCTCCGCCCCATTTGTTCAACCTTTCCCCATCTCCTATCCATTGTCGCCATCCTACTCATCATTCCTTCCAACATATGTTCCATGTGGGAACGCTTTGCCCCATGCCTACTTGCCATGGCTCCTGAGACACCAATTACAAGGTAACTTAATTCCTGCTAGTCAATAACACTCCGAGCACAATGTTATCGTTACCTAAATGGGACCTTTCCAGGCCCTTAACTTTTCACGTTGGTGTCCACAAACCGGCCAAAAGCACCACACAGCTGGGACCACGCCGCACCAGCTAGCCTGGGTGTTGGGCAAGCAAACTCTAGCCCGGCTGCCCACAGAAGGAGTGAAGTGCAGGCCTGTCTGTGACCCCTAAAAGCGATGTCCTCTGTTAGACTTCTCGCTGAACCCATGTGCAGAGTACCCCTGAGTGCACTGTTAACATAAAATTCACTGGTTACCAAAAAATTCCTTGGCACACAAAATTAACACCTTTGAAATCAAAACATACAGTAATATTAGTTAATTACTTAGTGCACCCTTGGATGCTACAAAAATTCCTCTTTGCTAAGTGATGTACCACCTTCACTTGTTCCCTGATGCTCAGTGCACACATGGACTCCTAAAATGCACTGAGAGCCCCTGTAAGCTACCACTGGACCATCTGTCCTACATGAAATGCCCCCCTTCCAGCAAACAAGTTATCCTATGGCACTGGGGCAAAAAGCCCTCCACAATATTATCTGCTAGCTGACCTCCTTCAAGCATCTGAGTTCAGTAGCACCTTTGCACTTGTTTCCTGAGCATCTTGTTATGGGAAACAAGGGAACCCAAAGGTAATACACTAGGGACCTTGGGCGTTAACTTTTTACAAAAAACAGTGGACCCTAGTACTTGAGAAATCAAGGTAAAAATAGACATACACTGAATAGTTACTACGTCCTTTGTCCAGCTGGACAGGAATTTATTTCGAAGATGCACACAGTGGAAATGATTCTTAAAGTAATGTCAAGAGGGCACATCCCGTGACCTCCAGTGAACAGGACAAAACAACAAATTCAGGCAAGAGCGAACAAGGCGGTCTGTATACTTATATTCAGCGAACAGACTTGATTACGTTTTAGGGTACCATTGTACAAAGCATTTACAAGCATTTTAGGTACATATGATACTAATGTGTCGACGACGTTTCGATGCCGAAAACTTAGATACATAGCATCATCTTCAGGACAAGTATATAAATCATGTTTGTCTTGAAATTAGTAACAGTTCCTTTCATACTACATAAAAACAACATGGTGGGGAAAAAATGAGGGAGAGAAAGGGGAACATTGTGAATATGTTGCTAGGCATGTTCATAGACCAGGCGTGACATGAATGCATTTAGTGACATTAGTTACTAGAAGGATGGCAACATACTGATCTTAATACTGTAAGGGCAAGTTGTTGTGTAACATACTAGTGCTAGACTAGACAGGTGTCCGGTGTACAGCGAAGGTTTGGTGCAAGAAGCCCGGTGCAGTACTTAAATTAACAGGTCTGATGATCAAGGTATTCTGACTAGTGTACACCTTGGGCGGCGTAAATACCACAAGGGGGACCAGGGAGGCCCGGTGCAGTACTTAATTTACCAGGTATGGTGGCCAAGGTTTTGTGACTAATATCCAATTTAGGCGGCGAGATTACTACTAGGGAGACCAGTTAGACCCAAGAAAGTCGCAGTGCAAGGTAGCATTTAAAAGAGAGTCATATCTGGAAGGCGCAATGAGGAAGGGAAAGGTTTGAACAGAAAAAGAACACTGGAGCAGTGCGTATTTAGCAGTTAGAACAGAGCTTATTCAATCGTGATTTGTACGGCGCATTGAGGAAAGAAAAACAGAATATTGGTGCAGTTGGATCAAAAAGTGACATACAGCGGATTGCTTGAGTTACAAAAACTTCAGTTTATCGATAGGGTGGGATGAACTAAACCCTGATAGGCGGCGCAGTGCGGTGAGTATTAGGGTAGAATGGAAAATGAGGGAAATTACCAAGGTGAGTTGGTTGCCCGGGGACCATACCTCTGTGCGACAAGGACGGTTTAAGGGCAGATTTTAGCCTGCGGGGACGAAGTTACAGTCATTACCCGGCTGTGGTCAAGAGTGGCAAGGCACCGGGTTAAGGGCGAAATATATTTACCATTTGGTAGCGCTGATGTCTCCTGAGCATCAGCGTGAATATAAAACCCAGTAGTGCCGGCTTTCAAGACCCCGTGCACCCACATGTTGTATTTAAATTGGCTACTCAACCCTGTGTATTTAAATTGGCTACTGTACCCCGTGCACCCACAGGTTGTATTTAAATTGGCTACTCAAATCGGGCCCCCCACGCGGTACTCCGTAGTCATCGGAACGCTCCGGCAAGCTCCTTGACCCTCGCTTTTTTGGGCCTCCCCCACCCCGTGTTACCTCTCTGTTGCGACCCGCAAACCGGACAAACACACAGAACGTTGGCGGGACCGGCTCCTTCAACGAGGTCCTCTCTCTCTCACCGCCGCAGGATGCCCCAGTGTGGAAGTGCCGGCAGCCGCTCCCAAGCGTTCCTCCGTACTTGTTCGCGACCTGCAGCATAAAAAGAAACACAAGGATGATGCTCCTCTCGAACAGCAACCTGAGGAGAAACATGAGAAAAAGATTACAGCCTCCTAGAAAGCTGGGTAGGGCTGGCTTGGGAGCGCGGGAAAAAGAGAACGCCTCCCGCGCTCCCTGATCCTTTTATACCCCATATTGGCCAGGCCGGTTCTAATCGACCTGACCCCTGCTCCCCCTTGACCCGGAAGCGATCCAATCGCTTCCGGGTCACTTGGGAGCCCCTTGGGCCAATCGATGATGAGGCGCGCCCACCGTGTCATGATGACGCGGTGGGCGTGCCCCATCAGGGATAGCAGGCGAGGGGGAGGGGGGGCTTGTGCCCCGCCATACCTGCGGTGGGGCTGATGATGGCCCCCGCCTTTCTCTATGGTGAGCACACCCTGCCCCCGCCACCAAAGTGACTGCTACTACTGTATCTTTGAACTAGCCTATTTGCCAACCAAGACACTGGGCAGGCTACGTTATCTCGACTTCCAAAAACACACGTCTCTCGGTGCACTGTGACTGTTCAAAACAAACAGCTGCTGCTGGCGCTCTCTTTTCAGTCTGGAATTCAGAAACAATGCAGAAATCTGGCAGCTCTCCTCCAGCTGCGTGTCCGCTCATCTGGCACACGCGCGTTGCTGCATGTGCTTGTTTTAGATCCAGTATGCTCTGAAACCCTAGCACTGTAAACAACCGGAGGAGTGATGACAAGCATTGGCATAGCCAGTAGGTCTCGCTTTTGGGACCTTATAAGTATTTAGTTATGCAGCACAATATCCTTGGTGCAACAACATCAACTGTTGCATGGCCAAACACTTATAAGGTCCCAAAGGCGAGACATATTGGCTATTGCAATGCTTGTTAACTTATGCCACTGGCACACGCGCGTGGCTGTATGTGCTTGTTTTAGATTCCGTATGCTCTGAAACCCTAGAACTGTAAACAACCGGAGGAGTGAGGACAAGTATTGGCATAGCCAATAGGTCTCGCTTTTGGGACCTTATAAGTATTTAGTTATGCAGCACAATATCCTTGGTGCAACAACATCAACTGTTGCATAGCTAAACACTTATAAGGTCCCAAAGGCAAGACCTACTGGCTATTGCAATGCTTGTTAATTTATGCCACAAAGAGATGCTTTTTAGGGTAGTTCTTATTGAAACAAAAACTATCCCGATTGGTAAACTCTCTCCTTTTATGTATGCATTATACACTTTATAAGTAGTAAACCTCTGAGTAACTCTGCCCAAGTACACATTATCAGATAAGATACCCCGTATAGTGAACCTTTTAATGTTTGCTACAAGATGTATGTTTTAATTGAGTCACCCATCGATTGATATGAAATCACTGTTATGAAAATACACTTAGTGCCTTATATTTGCATATAGATTTTTATTGTCATTAACTTACTACAGAGATGTATTATATTTTTATTGTGATGCTGTTATTATGCAATTTTATTGTTCTTTGAACCGTAATGAAGTTTAAAATCAATGATAAAGTGAATAGGGGCATATAGGAGTAGGAGTAGGTCAGGGCCACTGACAGCAGTGCACTTAAAGCATGGGACGTAATTAGCGAGGAAGCTCCAGGGCCATTGTTGATGAGACTATATTGAAAGTGCCATTGCCTTGTAGGCTGTGGTTGTGGCTTAGTAATAAAGAGACAGCACTTGTTCGCCATATTTTAAGTATCTGTTGAAAAAGAGAGGGGCAGGCAGGGAGGATGAAGTGGACAATGCACTCATTAGAGAAAACACTGATAGTCCAAGGAAGACAAGTGAGCCACATGAGATTTAACCAGTTTGTTGCTAAGCCTTTTCTCTGGAATGCTGAATATAATGTTCGATATTTGGAGCAGTTTGCTCTTAAGCTTTCATAACTTTTCTTTCTACATCTGAAGTCCAGGCCAAGGGCCAGATGTAGGTAAATCTTATTTACCCACTCTAAAATACTGAATTTTACCGATTCTGTATTTTAGATTCGGTAAATAAGATGTAGGTAATTATTCGGTAATTTTTACCAAAACGAAATAATTCGGTAATTACCGAATCGGTATTTACCGATTCGTTAATTGCCATAGGAACCTATGGCAATTACCGAATCGGTAAATACCGATTGTGTAAAATTACCGAATTGACAAGGTGGACAGGGTGTCACTTTGACACCCTGTTGCACCCCTGATTCTGGTTTGTGTGCCATGTGACACACATACATGCCCTTAGGGCATGTCTGGTGCCACATGGCACAGGTGTACATGACTCCTCATCCCAGGCATTAAGAGACCTTCATTGGCTACCGATCCTTCAACGGATCGATTTTAAATCTGTATGTATCGTATTCAAAGCCCTCCACGGACACGGCCCAGTACCACTTCAGAACATGTTTCATTGGTACACTCCGTCTAGATCCCTTCGCTCGGCTTCCGCTCATCTTGCTGTGGTGCCTAAAGTTTTGAGAGCTCGGCTGGGCAGCCAATCTTTCAGCTTTACGGCAGCCAGATTATGGAACACTCTTCCGTTGGGATTGAGAAGTACGCAAGACCTTGTCTCTTTCAAGAAAATCCTAAAAACACATCTTTTTCCTAGGACTGTATCTTCTTAATCCCTAAATTCCAGTAGGATGTATAGCAGGATTTTCATCAGTCAAAGCGCCAGGATACCCGTGGGGTGACAGATACGCGCTATAAAAGATTATAAATACATACATAAATACATACATACAGATGTGCATGTACACAGGAATTTGTTATTTACCATGCAATAGTATTACATGGTAAATAACGAATTTTTAGGGACCTGTGGCACTGTTTGCAGTGCCACCTACATATCAATTTACCGATTCGGTAAATTTACCGAATCGGTATTTTACAGAATCGGTAAATTTACCGATTCTGTAAGATTTAGGCCCCCCGGTATTTGGTGACCTACATCTGGCCCCAAATGTACACCTTTTTTATCGACAAGTTCGGGGATTGTAAAGGTTTCTAGGGTTCGTAATCTCCTCACTGGGGCTGTGAAACTATTCAAAATTAAGCAAAATACTGTTTGAGACCTGTGCATGAAAGTGTGCGATCATGCGACTTTCTAAGCATGGCATCAAGTAAGGCTTTGCTCTGATAAAATTGCCTTCTTCCCGACTTTCAGAAACAGAAGACGAAAGCAGAACACTGATCATTTCTGAAGACTAAGCCTGAATTCAGTGAATTCAGCAAGGAGCCCTTTGTGTAGCTTGGTCAAAGTTTTCTCAGAGACGCTAAGAGTTTAAATTAAAAAAAATAGTGAATGCTAGGTCTGGCTTGCGGGGCAAGATGCCAGTTGTTCCTTTTTTCGAGCTTTAGCTGTAGAACCATGCAAATATCTTTCAAATTCCTTAAAAGTTGAAGCAACTGTATTTAACCAGTTTGTACGGGTAAGTAACACTGTAGTTTTTCCTTTACAACCAACTCTTGGCCCCAAATATTGAGCGGTTCCTGGTCTTGAAAGCTGTGGTCCCTATCCTGCAACTGTGTGGTGCAGGGCTACAGGGGCAGGAAACATGCTGTTATGTGACCTATCACCCGGGACATCAAGCAGGTCTGTAGATTATGTGAACCTTGCAGCTAAAGCCGTATGAAAGGCGCCAGAGTCGGGCCTGGCAGGGAATTGTGTTTGAAAAGGACTGTAGTGGAGGGGCAATAGGAGAGTGTGCGACAAAGAATTAATCTCTTCCAGTGACTGTCCTGATCGACCATTGGAGGATTCTTGTTTGGCTAAGGTTGAGAGGCTCCAATTGTCCACGCAGGTAGAGGTTGGGCAATGGCAGAGTGACTCTCATGCCCATGGGCTTCTGTGTAGGAGTACAGCATAGCACTGATGATTGGCGATGTTGGAAGGAGACATCACCATGTGGATGAAGAGAGGGCTGCTCTTGATCACCCACCACAGCAGCAAGTTAGGATAGAATAGCCAACATAGACTGAATAGTTCCTTGTTTAGTCCCGGAGTTGGTCACGGCCTGTGGTGTATATGCAGCCCCAATCTATATCGCAGGGGGTCTTGCCTTGCTCAGATACGCCGTCTGGATCCTACTAGGATTGCCATGTGTTTCTGGGCACATGACCTGATTGATCTTTAAGAGGTGTGTCATTATTAAGAGTATTGGAGACTGAGTAATTGATCTCTCTGGAAGGCCCCTGGGCCTTGCTGATGCTGTAGTCATCGAACTCGGGCTTACGTTCATGGTGACATGCTTTCATTGGTTGCGCTTCTATTAATGACTGGAGATCAGTTGCACTGAGTTTGGTGGAGTCACTACTTCTCAAACTGCTCAGGTGGTGATCGGGCAGGTGTTCCCACTGTGTGAGACACTCTGCCAAGACATACAGGAATGTGGGAAATATATGAAACCGCTTCGGGACGCATTGAAAGTTAATGGTAGTAGTTGCTTTGGACTGCGTGCTGCAGTCTTTCACTGGGGTCCCGACCTTTGTGTTGATTCTGACCTTGGAAAGCTGGTGCACCCCTCAACCCCAGCATATCAAGGAACCATTGCATGAGACAAAGGGGAGCACACAGCCAACCAGGGCAAAATAGATACATTCGTCCAAGTCACCACATCAACTACAAAGCAGAATTGTGATGTACGGATGAAGCCTGGGACCGACAAACTGGAATTCACCAACCTAAATGAAGCAATACTGAAAGCTGTAAGAGACACTTGCTTCTCCATCAAAGATAAAATAGGGAAGGTGGAAACCAATGTTGCGTTATTGTGCCTGTGTCTCTGCATAACACTGGACAGAGTCTCTGAGGTAGATAGTAGCATTTGTAATCTGGAGGACACTGTCTTTTAACTCACAACAACAATCATATAGCTTATTGGTGCATCCAGACACAAAAGATAACAGGGTTGAAGATGCCGGGCCTGGCGATGCAACTTCCATGGTCCAAATGCTTTCATCCCTCATAGGTTTTAGGTTTAAAGTATTTTATTGAAGCAGGGTAAGGAAGGAAACAACAAAAACAACATAGAACCACAGGTGCCCCTCAAAATTAGTGCGTATGGTACATTAGATACAGAAAGGCAGTCCTTTCGACACGGTGGGCACAGTCGTGCCTGGATCTCACAGCTCGCGCACCTGTGGGTGAAAACAAGGGGAAGAAAGGAAAAAGGAAAAAAGGGGGAACAACCCCGCCCCTCCTCCCACCCAACCAACAACCCCCCAACCCCCACACCCCCTCCCCCACCCCCAGTACTGTGCCGTCAACCACTCGCTCTTCCCCTGTGGCAACCTATTGTCTACCCCCACTACCAGCTGCCAGCTTGGGCCGATCAAACAGGCGGGTCTGGCGGCGGTGTCAGCCGCAACAGTCTAAGATACCTAGGGCAGGTGATTTCTTTGAATTCTGAGCATAACAAATTATGGAAGGGTGCCCACAGCTCCTCAAAAGCGTCTACGTCTCCCGCCACTACTAGGGACAGCTTCTCCATGCCAAGGACATGCCACAATCTGTGCAGCCAGCCGACAACAGTGGGGAGCGTGGTGGAGCGCCAGTGGATGAGTATGTTCTGGACTGCTGACCCCAAAGCTATCGCCGTCTGTCTACCCCTTTTAGATCTGAGAGGGTACATCAATCCATTCGGCAACCCCAATAGGACATACGCAGGGAAACGGGGTAGTTCTATTCCAAAGCATTTGTCAACCTCATTGAGGACCTCCTCCCAGTAAGGAGCCAGAAGGGGACAGTCCCACAATATATGAGTAAGTGTGCCAGTCTGACCACAGTTGCGCCAGCATGTCCCGGGTATTGAGCGGTCCATCTCATGTAATTTCTCAGGAGTGCGATACAAATAAGTTGTGACTTTGGTGAGGGTCTCTGTGAGCCCGGTGTGATAGGCGGAGTGGCGCGCTCGGCAGGAGATGTGGTCCCATTCAGTATGGCTCAGCACTCGACCAAGCTCCCGTTCCCACCGCTCCCTACCCGGGTTGTAGATGTGAAAGGGGGGGGGGCTGCAGCATCTTATACAAGTCGGAGATGAGCTTGGCGTCCGACGAGCGAGTCACTAGCCAGCGCTCATACGCTGTGATCGTCCGGTCTGCCGTCGCGCGCACTTGAGGCTGTAGCGCCCAGTGACGTGCCTGCATATACCGCATGCGTTCCGTCTCGGGGAGGCCATAATCCCGACGCAAGTCCTGGAAGGGAACGACACCCTCTGGGCCATATAGATGATATAAAGTGCAACAACGGGCCGCCCGCCAATGATCATAGGCTCCAGGCTCCATACCCGGGCCAAAGTCCGGGTTACCAATCAGTGGCGTGAAGGGAGAGGGAAAGGTAGTGAGTTCATGCTTGGTAGCCACAGAGTCCCACACACGAAGCGGGACCGGCGTCACAAAGGAGGCATAAAGGTTAGGGGGCCGATGGGCCCGTCTCAGGAAAGGCACCTCCTGTAGCGTTCTGCCTGCTACCGCCTGGTCCTGAAACAGCCAGTGTTTATCCGAATCCCACCGGCTCCACTCCACCAAATAGCGCAATTGGGCGGCCTGAAAATACTTCTGCAGGTCTGGTATCCCAAGTCCACCAGACTCCGGCGCCAGCGTAGCTATGGTCCGTTTAATCCTAGGCCTACGGCCCTGCCACACAAAACGTGCGATGGCCGATTGAGTCTCCGCGAGCCATCCTTTGGGAGGCTGTAACGGGAGCGCCCTGAACAGGTACAGGACCTGCGGTAGGAGGGTCATCTTCACTGCGGCCACCCTGCCCAGCAGCGACAACGTGCCCCTACCCCAGCGGGCCAATTCCTCCTTGATCTTTGCACTTAAAGCTGTGTAATTGGCCGTGACCATCGCGGGGAGTGAGGGTGCCAAAAGGATCCCCAGATATGAAATCCGGTCCCCAGACCAGCTCAAGGGGAAAAGCCTCTGCAGGTCAGCTCTGGTGGCGCTAGTCCGCGAGATATCAAGGGCCGCAGACTTCCCAAGGTTCACCTTGAAGCCCGCCACCGTGGCAAAGAGGTCCAGCTCCGCGATACATGCAGGCAGGGACCTCCGCGGGTCATCGAGTGTCAGTATGACATCGTCCGCGTAGAGGCTGAGAGCATGGTGGAACTCTCCCATCCGGACTCCTATGATATCGGGGTTCTGGCGGACCCTTTGAGCGAACGGCTCCATATAAAGAGCGAAGAGCAGAGGGGACAGTGGGCACCCCTGTCTTGTACCACGCTCTATTGGAAAGTGCCGAGAGCTGCCCCCGTTCACCCGGACCACTGCGGATGGAAAACGGTAGCAGTTGAAAATCAGGTGCCGGAACTTTTCGCCGACCCCAAACTTGCCCAGGACCTTTTCCAAATAAGGCCAGTGCACCCCGTCAAACGCCTTTTCCGCGTCAATGGAGAGGAGCATGCGTTCCCCGGGAATCCTCGAGGTCTTCTCAAGGATATGAGTCACTCTCTTCGTGTTGTCCACAGTCTGCCTGCCTGGTACAAAGCCGGCCTGAACCGATTCGACCATGCCCGGGAGATGAAGCGCCAGACGTGCCGCCAGAATGCTAGTGTAAACCTTCAGGTCTGTGTTCAAAAGCGAGATTGGGCGGTAGGACCCGCAAGCAGTCCGATCCTTGCCCGGTTTCGGGATCACAGAGACCGCAGCCTGAAGAAACTCAGGGGGAATGGCACCCGGCTCCGAAAATGTGTTAAAAAGACGCGTCAACAGAGGCGCGAGCTCCTGGCAGAAGGTCTTATAGAAAAGAGGGATGAAGCCATCAGGTCCCGGGGCCTTACCAGTCTTGAGCCGGGAGATTGCCGTAACCACCTCCTCAATCCGGATCTCCCGCTCCAGATATTGGGCCTGATCCGGCGTCAACGACGGAAGCGACACCGAGTCTAGATAGTCCTTTCCGCCCATGCGGAGGGGGCCTCGCCAGCGTAGAGGTCAGCGTAGTAGTTGCGGAAAACTTCCGCGATCTGCTCGTCCTCCGTGACCGACCCCCCGGTAGGGGTAACTAACTCCTTCACCCGGTGCTGTTGGTGTTGCACCCTGAGCTTGTGCGCCAGGAGCCGGCCGCACCTGTCCCCACCGGTGTAATACTTGTGCTTCAGGCGAAGCACCGCGTACTCCGCTCGGTCTGTGTCAAGAGCGGACAGGAGTTTCCTGGCGGCCTTCAACTGCCTCCAGACTCGGGGCGCCCGTTCTGTGATGTACCTGTTCCAGCTCCCGCACTTGTCGAGTAAGCTCGTCCCTTTTGAGCTGGCGATCCTTGTTCTTCACCGAGGAGATAGCGATAAATTCGCCACGGAGCACAGCCTTCAGGGCAGCCCATTGCGTCGCGCGGGTGGTGTCGCCGTTGTCGTTTACACGCTGGAAGTCCGCTATGGCCGCGCGGATCTGTTGCACCGTCGATCGCCTATGCAGTAACGTGTCCCGAAGACGCCAGACCCCCCTCGGGCAAGCCACTGGAGGTAGACGGAAGGTGCCCTCCACCGGCGCATGGTCGGAGAGAGAGAGGACCCCCATGTCGGCATTCGAGGCTAGGTCGAACATCGGGCCCGTCACTAGAAGATGATCCAGCCTCGCGTAGGACTTGTGGGCATGGGAGAAATAGGAGTATGCGCGAGTTGCGGGGTGGAGGCGGCGCCACATGTCGTGCATATCAAGCTCCTCCAGTCGGGCACGAACCGAGCCCGAAAGCTCCCCCAACTGTGGCGCCGCTGCACAGACCTGTCCAGAGTCGCATCAAAGACCACATTCAAGTCCCCCCTAGGACAATGTGCCTGTCAGGAGTGGATGCCACGTCTTCCAGCGCCCTGTGCAGAAATTGATCCTGATGGTCATTGGGGCCGTATATGGAGCCTACAGTAAACACCAAGCCCCCCACCTTGATCCTATATGCCAGAAGTCTCCCCTTCTGCTCCGCTACCTTCTGCAAAACCTCCCCTCTGAACCCTCTTGAGAACAAAAGCGCCACACCTGCTGTTTTAGAAGCACTGGAAGAAAAGAGTTGCGTGGGGAACTTAGGGGTGCGCATTCTGGAACAATCCTTGGCCAGCAGGTGGGTCTCCTGCAGTAGGCAGATGTCGGCCTGGGAGTTCTCCAACAGGGACAGGACAGCCCGCCGTTTAACCGGATTATTCAGCCCCTTCACATTCAGAGTAACAACTTTAAGGGCCATCATGGAGGGGAACACCAAAAACGCACATGAAGGCGAGCAAGGCCCACCGGGCAAAACTCAGAGGCCACAGCAAGAAACATCATCTCACAGCGAAAGCAAACTTCCCCACGGCACAGTACAGTCCCGAACCCCAAAACACCCCAACTGTGTGGACCCCCCCCACCCCCCAGAGCCCCGCACACCCAGCCCCACACTCCCCCCAACCCCCTTCCCCCCCAACAAACCCCCAAACTCGAAACTTTCCCCAGCAACTCCCCTTCCTCCCCCCCGCTCCCCAAGCCATTCAAAAACGTCATTGTCCCAGTCCGGTCCTTATCGGACAAGGCCGTGGAAAGTCGATCGAGTGGACGTCCAGCCACCACCACCAGCACCCCCGCCCCCCCTGCCCCTAGAACCCCCGCACCTGCAATGATGAGAAGCTAATGTAGACTCCCCCCGGAGTAAGTTCAGGCCGTCAAGGCCACATCGCCGTTCGTTGTCGCCCTGGAGGCCTCCTGGATAGCGCTCGACATGTCCGCTCGAATCGTGGGCGAGTCAGGCCTCACAGGCGGCGGGGATCGCCTCTCTCCGACCTGTTGCCAGCCGTCACGAGTGCTTCGCCTGCGGCGCAGCGCCGGTGTGTCCGTGTCCGAAGCCGTGATCCCCAACACTCCGCAGACATCCTGGAGGGACCGAAGCTGATGCAATGTTCCATTCCACCGGAAAATCAATCGGAAGGGGTGCCCCCACGAATACTGCGTTTCATGCTCCCGTAGGAAGTCCGTGGCAATTTTAAATGTTTTCCTCTTCTGCAGCGTGATCGTGGATAAGTCTTGATATAGAACCACCGGGTGATCTCTGAAGCGGAAAGGCTGCTGCCGCCGAGCCTCACGGAGAATCCGCTCCTTCAAGGGGAAGTCCGGCAGAAAGGCCGAGGCCCTGCGAGGACGGCCAACCCTGTGCGCCCTGTCGATACGTATTTGGAAGTCCTCAGACTCCCCCAGGATTTCGCGGAATAGGGCTCCCAGGTAGGCGGCCACGTCCTCACCCTCTTCGTTGGACGGAACACCCCGGACCCTGATGTTGTTCCGCCTGGACCGGTTTTCAAGGTCCTCGGCGTGGGCCTGTAACTCGATCTGTTGTTCCCGCAACCGTAGGACCTCCTGCTGCAAGTGGGTGATCTCCTCGTCTCTAGAATGACCAGCCGCCTCCACAGTGTTAACTCGCTCTCCCAGGGAGTCCACTTCTCTTCGGACTTCCCGGACCTCTCCGGCCACCTCCTGCTTCAAAGTCTGAAAATCCTCCCTCAAGGAGCTAAACAGCGACTCCAGGAACGACCGGGTCACTGGGGGCTCTCCGCCGTCAGCGCCCCTGGAGTTGGCCGGGGGGCTCGGGGCAGGCTGGCCCCCCCCGCTGCGCAGGGCACCACGCCCCAACATGTCCGGCAAAGTCCGGTCGCCTCTCCTCTGCCCCCTGGCATTCGACATCTTGGAGAGGTAGGAATCACCGACGTCCAGAGCTCGGCGAGTAGGCGCCACAGGCCGGGGCAGCTGAGCTGCAGAAGCTAGCCGGTCCCTCAGTCGCTGGTAAGGGGGCACTGCAGTTCAGAGGCCCCGGTCAAGGCCGGGCGGCAGCTCAGAGTCCTTCAAAATGGCCGCCCGTTACAGGCAATGGGGCCAACGCCCAGGGAACGAGGCCGACCCCCGTCACGGGATCACATGCAGGGCGTACAGTCAAAGGGTAGGCTCGCAGGGTACGAGGCAACCAGGGCCGGCTCGCCGGGATGTGCAAACACGCTGGAAGCGCGACCTTACTCCGTTGCGGCCAGTGGGGGACCGGAGCAGCTACGTGGGGTAGGCCTTCTCGAGCCCCGGTCTTGCGTAGTTGCCATAGGCCGGCTACGCCTCCGCTGCCACCGTCTATTCAGCTCCGCTCCGTCGACGAAGGCCGCCTCGGCACCCACCAAGGCGCCGCTGCACGGGCACGCCGGCAGGCCACTCGCAGTCGCTGGATCACCTCGCCGGAGCACCAAGCCTGAAGGTCTCGCGGCTCTCGGGCCTCTCGTAGGCCTCTCAGCAGGCACCGTCTCAGTCGGTACCCGAGCGGAACCACCGCCACGGCGGGACGACTGGGGCTCACCGACTGCTCTGCACCACCACGGGGATCACCAGGTGAGGTAGCCGCTCGATCTGGGGGAGATCAGCGGTTGTGAGCGGTGCAGGGTTTCCAGGGGCCCGGGAGCTCTCGGCAAGTGCGTCCTCTCAGCCCGCCATCTTGGCCACGCCCCCCTCATAGGTTTTAGAGTATGACTTCATGCTCTGCTGCCTGTGATGTTTAGTAGCAGAGTGGACTTACAAGACGCTGGCTCAGGGAGCTTCTCTTGGATCTTGACCAATTAGTGCCAGATTTCTTAATGAGAAAAGAGGGTGTTATACAGTTCCTAGTAGAACTGTGTATTAGACCAACCAATCTTCATAACACATAGTCTGAGTCTTATATAATGACTAAATGTTGCTAGCTTGCAGTATCGCATCTAAACCCCTAACCTTAGAGTTGTAGATGTTGTCGGCAACCTTGAACATGACCAGTCGGATTCCCAAGGAATTTGTGGAAACAGATCTAACCCTTTAGTTTGTCACTTTTACACGCCCAAAATGATGCAAAGAAAAGAAACATTTGCAAACGTTTATGGAAAAGCTTTCTTTGTAAATATAATGTGAACTGCAATTATTAGACAGATGAGACACATCATTTTATAAGCATTATTAGAATGGTGAACAACTGAAACAATTTAGCCATGTTGATGGTTCCTAATGTTACTCTTTTCTGTCACTGATAGATCTACATTAGCAGGAGCCTAACTGGAGTACCTTTCCACCACACCTGTTGGAATTATCTAGTCCCATATTGTTGTATAATGTCAGGAAGTGGGCCTCAGAGCGTTAATGAATACACCTTGTCTGGGTGTGCAGGCCTGCACACTTATCTCACACAGCTATCTTCCTTCTCAGGATGAAGATTGAGTCCGCAGAGCTGCATCTCAGTTACAGCTCACATCAGTTTTCATGATAACTTCGGAATGAAGTGCTTCTCACCGAATTCAGCGTGGATGTTGTTTGAATAATTAAACACCATCCTTATCATACTGTGCCAGAGGTGCAGCACAACGTCTTTAGTTAGTCTGGGGATAAAGAGTTGTCTCCTAAGAGCACAAAAATAAAACACAGGCATTGTGTTATAATGTGTGTGACGTAGGTGTAGCAAATTCTCGTATTCAGGAAAGACGTGCAAACCACCATTAGAAAAAGATACTACTTTAAAAAGGATAGCTAAAATGGAATTTTGGATCATAGGAGTGCGTAAGTGTATGAGATGCATGAATGTCTGCATTTCCTTTCACACTTCTAAATTGCTGTTCTTATTGCAAAGTAGCAATGACATACCAGTAGACCATAGTTGTTTGACAGGATCTGTTAAATTACGGGCCTGAAGAAAGCCACAAGTCATGGTAGTGCTATCCTGGCTGAAAAATGTGGAATATGATTTGTTGAATGCCTGGGGTGGCCCAATTAGGCCTCACATATGTTTTTAACCTTACCTTGGTACCAGTTGTCAGATAAGGAATCCTTCCCTTTGGGTACGACAGGTAATTTTAAAAGTATCACCATTCCCGAAAAGGATATTATCCTTAGAAGTACTCCCTCTTTTTGGAAATTGAGTCCATCCAGGCACCCTAGGTGCTTCGGATGTGCACTAGATAATGAAGCATGCCACAAGAGGAAACTCCAGTAGGTGAGAGTCCTTAATGAATATTTATAAGAATTTTCAGGATAGGAAAGGCATCATAGTGGCACCATTACCCTCTGATTAGTTCTATTTCTACTAAAAACCTGTTGGTTGGGTGAGACTGTCAGCAGCCAGATGTCACGAATCCAGTTAGCAAAGATACAGGTGAAAATTTTAATGTTGCTATTGCATAGGGCAGTTGTCCTATACTATCCGGATCTGCTCAGATTCTTATTAGGCTTTAATTTAGGAATCAATTGTTTTTATTAACGGAAGACATAGTTGATAGACACAGCTTCCTGCCTACACCATCATGCCGGCAGAGCGATTAAATAGTACATTACACAGCGTGTATAGCCAACAACCCGGAGGCAGGCCGCGTAGTGAGCAGGACTGTTTCTGAATAGTAGCACAACTTCCGGATTTTCAAACAATAGGTAGAACATCACCTGACAACAGTACAGGTAAAGGAACAAAAAACAAAGAAGACTTCCTCCCACCCCACCAAACCCACCCCCACCCTCCACGCACCAGCCGTCGTCTTCTTACAAAAATGCAAATTGCAATCAAAATTAAAAGGAATGCTATATAGATCATGCTGCCTAAGTCGGGCCGTTGACTCCTGATCCAACAGTATTGGTTGAAGAATTTGCAAATATTTCGGAGAAGTAACTTCTCTCGTCAGCAAGTCCAAGAAGCATTTGCAATGCAATAGGTCTCGCATTAGGAAGTGTGAGCTATTGGCATTGTAAATGACAATTTTTTATAATATGTGTTGGCTTTGAAAATATATAAATTAATAGCATTGTTATTCACAAAGCCAATAGCTTACACTTTCCTAATGCGAGTCCCATTGGCTATGGCAATGCTTGTTGGTAGCAAGCAAGGACAGTGCTGTTGTGGTGCTGAGTGATGCTGTTGTGGTGCTGAGTGATGTTGCTGTGGTGTCCCAGAGTGATGTGGTGGTGTCTGTGAGTGATGTGGTGGTGTATGTGAGTGATGTGGTGGTGTCTGTGAGTGATGTGGTGGTGCCTGTGAGTGGTGTGGTGGTGTCCCTGAGTGATGTGGTGGTGCCCCTGAGTGATGCCCCAGAGTGATGTGGTGGTGTTCCGTGACTGATGTGGTGGTGTTCCGTGAGTGATGTGGTGGTGTTCCGTGAGTGATGTGGTGGTGTTCCGTGAGTTATGTGGTGGTGTTCCGTGAGTGATGTGGTGGTGACTGTGAGTGATGTGGTGGTGTCCCTGAGTGATGTGGTGGTGTCCCTGAGTGATGTGGTGGTGCCCCTGAGTGATGTGGTGGTGCCCCTGAGTGATGTGGTGTTCCCCTGAGTGATGTGGTGTTCCCCTGAGTGATGTGGTGGTGTCCCTGAGTGATGTGGTGGTGTCCCTGAGTGATATGGTGGTGTCCCAGAGTGATGTGGTGGTGTCCCAGAGTGATGTGGTGGTGTCCCAGAGTGATGTGGTGGTGTCCCAGAGTGATGTGGTGGTGTCCCAGAGTGATATGGTGGTGTCCTAGAGTGATATGGTGGTGTCCTAGGGTGATATGGTGGTGTCCCTGAGTGATGTGGTGGTGGTGTGAGGCGTGCAGCAGTATGAGGCGTGCAGCAGTGTGTGGCATGTGGTAGTGTGCAGCATGCAGCAGTGTGAGGCGTGCGGTAGTGTGCAGCATGCAGCAGTGTGAGTAATGCAGCGGTGTGCAGCATGTAGCAGTGTGTAGCATGTAGCAGTGTGAGGCGTGCAGCAGTGTGAGGCATGCTGTAGTGTGCAGCATGCAGCAGTGTGAGTAATACAGAAGTGTGAGGCTTGCAGCAGTGTGTGGTGTGCAGCAGTGTGTGGTGTGCAGCAGTGTGTGGTGTGCAGCAGTGTGTGGCGTGCAGCAGTGTGTGGCGTGCGCAGTGTGTGGCGTGCAGCAGTGTGTGGCGTGCAGCAGTGTGTGGCGTGCAGCAGTGTTAGGCGTGCAGCAGTGTGTGGCGTGCAGCGTGCAGTAGTGTGAGGCCTGCAGCAGTGTGTGGCGTGCAGCAGTGTGTGGCGTGCAGCAGTGTGAGGCGTGCAGCAGTGTGAGGCGTGCAGCAGTGTGAGGCGTGCAGCAGTGTGAGGCGTGCAGCAGTGTGAGGCGTGCAGCAGTGTGAGGCGTGCAGCAGTGTGAGGCGTGCAGCAGTGTGAGGCGTGCAGCAGTGTGAGGCGTGCAGCAGTGTGAGGCGTGCAGCAGTGTGAGGCATGCAGCAGTGTGTGGTGTGCAGCAGTGTGTGGTGTGCAGCGTGCAGCATTGTGCGGCGTGCAGCAGTGTGAGGCGTGCAGCAGTGTGTGGCTTGCAGCAGTGTGTGGTGCAGGCGGTAGGGGGGAGGGGGCTTTAGACTAAATAAAGGTGACTTCGTACATTATGGGAATGCTTGCATGTTGAATAAAGCCCAGGCCATGGTTGAAGAAGCAGCACAGACGTGCTACGTTTATAGGAGGAGTGGTTCTGCCTTTTGTTGCCGACACCGTGCAGTGGCCACAGTTAATGTGTGGTGCAGAGTGGCAGCACGTCGTGGAGCATCAGAGCAGAGTCAGATCTCGCAAATAGAAATTCTCATGTTGTCTCTGTTTATTTCCGTTGTAATGCAAAGAAAACCAAGTTTAAGATGGAAGGACTAGCGCATTGTCGCATGTACCTATGCGGGCACTAATCAGGAAATACGATAAAAAATGTAAGTGTTCTGGTGTGAAAGATGAAGCGGGCGGCCGTGAAGAGGCGCTGCGCTGATTACGGGAAAGGAAACACGAACACTTGCATGCAGAGCTTATAATGGGAGAAGTTTGTATGCCACAAGTAATCATGGTGATCCATGGGGGTGAACAAACAACAACAAGCTCTCAGCATTGCTGTGGCGGGGGGGGGCGGGAGCGCATTCCTTTGAAGTCTGATGCGGGGGCGGGGGAGCGGCAGCCTTTGAAGTCTGATGCGAGGCACAGACAAATGGTGGTGTGACGTGTCTGGTTTGTGCACGCGCATAGCTCACATGAACTGTGCGTGATCCGCAAGTTTGGTAGAGTTTTTGAAGTGCTTACTATAATTCTCGCCTATCTATCCCTGCGGGATAGAATAGTCGAGACCTAAAAAGGCCGCCCACAATTTAACAAAGTCTTTACCTACTCCCGCCACTCTCATGGACATAAGCTCCATTGCTAGCATTTGCCATAAGCGATGTTTCCAGGATAGCAGGTCAGGTTCTGAGGTTGTACCCCACAGCGCTAGAATGACCTGCTGAGCAGCCAGCAGTGCGAGAGCTATCTGCCTGCCCCGCAGGGACTTTAGTTGAAAAACTTTAGGATGTTAAAGACCAAGAAGTGTATACTCTGCCAAAAACCTTATCTATGTTTTGAGAACCTCAGTTCAATAGCGTTGAATTTTCAGACTATGCCAGAGTAAGTGTGCTCAAGTCCCTGACATTCCACACCCCCTCCAGCAGTGATCTGTCTTACTCTTCTCCCAACTTTGGATACGGGCAGGTGTGTAATACCAATAGGAGAATAGCTTGAAAGCAGATTCCACCCTCGCTGTATTGTGCGCTGTGTGATGTCTGCGGTATAGGATGTGCTCCAATTCCTTGATCGTCAGTGGCCTACCCAATTCTTTCTCCCAGCGAACCTGCGCCTTCGTGCATTTTGGGGTTGGGTTCAACATTAACATAGCATACAATTCAGAAATGAGGTGACGGTCGTCGCTTTTACGGACCAACCATCTCTCAAAGCTGGTGAGGGGCCTAGACATATGGGAGTAGTTAGAGGGCATTGTAACCCAGTGAGCCAACTGCCGATAGGGAAATTCATTAGTAGGTAAAAGGCCATAATCAAGTCGAAGCTGTGCAAATGGGATCAGCCCCTCTGTGTCAAAGAGGTAACCAACTCTTTTACAACCGGCCTCCCGCCATCGGTGAAAGACCGCCGAGCCCTGACCTGGAGAGAAATCGGGGTTGTGAATGATGGGAGTCATCGGCGAGGGAAAAGAGGTCCAGCCTTTCTGCTGCACCACTCTGCCCCAGATCCGAAGTGTTGGCGCAGTGACCGGAGACGAGTAAAGGCCCCATGCCCTGTGTTTGCGGGGCAACCATAGTTCCCTCCAAATATTACTTTTTGCAACCGACTGGTCCATGAAATTCCAGTGTTTGCTGGACATACACCTGATCCACTCCACAATGTAGCGGAGGTTGGAAGCTTGATAGTAACTCCTGATCAGAGGTAAGCCCACTCCACCCTGGATTTTCAAACTCGTCATCTTGGCAAGCGAAAGACGCGGCTTCTTCCCATTTCATATACACCTATTGATGAGCACCTGCAATTGCTGGAGCGCGCGGGCTGGGGGATAGCAGGGAAGCAGCTGAAAAAGATAGAGGATGCGCAGAATAACGGTCACCTTCACCGCTGCTATCCGCCCAAACCACGCCAGGCGCAAACAAGACCAAGTGTCCAGCGCTTTAGTCATCTGTTCTAGAAGCATCTCATAGTTAAGCGAGACTGTGCGGGCAATTGTAGGCGCCAGTCGGATGCCAAGGTAAACTATGTCTTGGTGCGTTCATAGAAACGGAAACTGCAATTGCATCCCCCTCATCTCATCTGGAGAAATTCCCAGATTAAAGATAACCAATTTAGCCAGATTAACCTTAAAGCCTGAGACAGTTTCAAAAGGAGTGAGCTCTTGCAACAGTACTGGCAGGGTAGTTTGCGGCTTCTTAAGGGAGAGAAGAAGGTCATCCGCATAAAAAGTAATTGTATGTGTGTCTGCGTTGAATTTCATTATAAAATGAACAGAAGGCCTCCAAAATGTGCGCATCGGAAGTCCACTCCTCCCCCTGTCCGTCTTGAATGGCCCGTATAATCGAGTTCTGTTTCTAGAAAAGAGGGGGGCCCAAAAGCGACTCCAAGGCTATATCAGTCTTCACATGGTTTGTGTAAGATGAACACACTCAAAAAAACTCTGGACCTCTTGAGTTTTAAACAGGTAAAGTCTTTAAGGGGGTAGTGAGTGTGCTTACAACAGTTCTTCGTATAATCAGGCTGAATCCTTACTCATATAGATTGAGTCAAAAGTCCATTTTTTTGTATAGAGAGGAGATCTTTATTAATTCAAGTAAAAACATGAACAGCCGACACGTGTTTCGCCCCCTTTGGCGATTTGCGCCAGGGCTTTTTCAAGGCTATTTACATATAAGTTTGCTCATTGCAATTCATCCTCATTATTGTGCTGGTTTCCAACAATCATCCGATTTTTCAAAGTGTAAATCCGCTTACGGTGGATGGACTGTTCTGCTTTTACAGTTCGAGTTCTGTATCTGCGCCCTCAGTCTATGTGCCAGCATCCTACTTCACTTGTCACTGCTGAGTAAGAATTTATGCCGGAGACGTAGAAGGGCATAGTCCGCTTGATCTAAATCTAGGTGTCTAAGCATGCAACAGCGTTTTTCTAGTTCCTTCCAAATCTGAGTAGCCCTGTGTGCTTATGAATTGATTCAAGCTCTAGGACCTCTTTTTCCAACTCCCCACGCTTTTCTTTACAAAGATTGTTATGAGCCGCCGAGGTAGCTATGAGTTCTCCCTTGTCCACTAATTTTAGCGCCTCCCATACAGAAGACAGAGATGTGGAGCCCACATCACTAAGTGCGAGATAATCCTTGATTACCTGCTTAAGGCGCTGCAAATTCTCATCTGAATGTAGCAGAGATTCACGGAGGCGCCAGCTAGGGGGAAAGTCGCGTGGCCACTGCCCTGGGAGATATGTAGCGATAAGGGCGTGATCTGAGAGAGAGCGAGGTTTTATCCTAGTAGTGTGAAGGTGAGGGAATAGGGATGCCGAAGAGAGTAAATGATCCAGTCACGCATAGGTTTCGTGTGCTGCAGAGTAATACGTATAGTCTCGCTCTCAGGGATGGTGAGCGCGCCAAATGTCTTTTAACACATTGTCCCTCAGCCATTCAATACCCCTAGCGGAGATTGCCCCTGCTTGGTGTGTGCGCTCCCTGATCTATCAAGCCCCGAGTCCATCACAAGATTAAAATCCCGCCCACTAAGAGCGCTGCATCTGGAGAGGTGAGGACCTCAGCAAGAGCAGATAGAGGAAAGGACTCTTGCTGTGTGTTTGGAGCAAAAAATGACGCTACAGTAAGGTGAGTGTGCCCCCCATAGTATTCTAATAGCCAATAAGCAACCCTTTATTTCCGCAACAGATGCTAGTACCTTGCCAGCAAAGGGGGCCCCAAGTCAAATAGCCACCCCATTCCTCTTGGATGGCCCGGTAGACCAAAATTGTTGAGGAAAACGCCTGTCACGCATCCGTGGTAGATCTTTGGAAAGGAGATGGGTCTCCTGTAAGAGACATATGTCTCCCAACCCAAACCCAACCACTAACAACCTGACCACCTTAAAGGACGCCATCCGCATACACCACCAATTGATCAGATCCACCAAAAAATCAGCATTCAGGGACCGACTCGACAACAACGCTCAAAACAGCAAGGAATTATTCAACATCGTCAAAAAACTCACCAACCCCACCACCGGCTCCAACGACATCACTCCCTCCCAAGACCTCTGCGACTCCCTATCCTCTTTCTTCCACAACAAAATCATCGACATTCATAACAGCTTTGGAAACCTATCTGAAGAACAACCCACTCCACCCACCGCCGATCCAAAACAGCACTCTCACTACCTCTGCGCCTGGAACCCAATCACTACTGAAGACACCATCCGTCTGATGAACTCTATCCATTCAGGTTCACCAACTGACCCATGCCCACACCACATTTTCAACAAAGCAGACTCCATCATCGCACCCCATCTTCGCGATGTCATCAACTGCTCCCTCAACTCAGCTACCTTCCCAGAAAGCTGGAAACATGCCGAACTCAGCGCCCTTCTGAAGAAACCCACAGCGGAGCCCTCTGAACTCAAGAACTACTGCCCCATCTCACTCCTCCCCTTCCCGGCCAAAGTCATCGAGAAAGCCGTCAATAGCCAACTCGCCGCCTTCCTTGAATCCAACAATTCACTCGACCCCTCACAGTCCGGCTTTCGAGCCAGCACCGAAACCGCCCTCATCGCTGCTACGGATGACATCCGAACGCTACTGGACAACGGAGAATCAGTCGCCCTCATCCTACTTGACCTCTCCGCCACCTTCGACACAGTCTGTCATAACACCCTCATACAACGCCTCTACAACGTAGGAATACAAGGAAAAGCCTTGGACTGGATCATCTTGTTCCTCGCTGGAAGACCACAAAGAGTCCGCCTCCCCCCATTCAAATCAGAGGCCACCGAAGTCATCTGCGGCGTACCACAAGGATCATCACTCAGTCCCATCCTCTTCAACGTGTACATGAGTCCCCTCGCAACCATCGCACGACAACACGACCTCAACATCATCTCATACGCTGACGACACCCAGCTAATCCTTTCCCTCACCAAAGACCCCAACACTGCCAAAACCAATCTACACGAAGGAATGAAAGAAGTAGCCGAATGGATGAAGAACAGCCGTTTAAAACTAAACTCAGACAAAACGGAAGTCCTCATCTTAGGATCATCCCCCTCAGCCTGGGACGACTCATGGTGGCCACCGGCTCTAGGTACAGCACCCATACCCACGGATCACGCCCGGAACCTGGGCTTCATCCTAGACTCCTCCCTCTCAATGACCAAACAGGTCAACGCCGTTACTTCATCATGCTTCAACATCCTACGCATGCTCAAAATAATCTTCCGCTGGATCCCCACCGAAACCAGAAAAACAGTCACCCACGCATTAGTCACTAGCCGACTGGATTATGGAAACACCCTTTACTCCGGAACCACAGCCAAACTACAGAAAAAACTACAACGCATTCAAATCGCCTCAGCCAGACTCATACTCAACATCCCCCGTCAAGCCCACATTTCCGGTCACCTGAAAGATCTCCACTGGCTTCCCGTGGACAAGAGAGTAACGTTCCGCCTCCTCACCCACGCACACAAGGCCCTCTACGACATAGGACCCGAATGCCTCAACAAACGACTGTCCTTCTACACACCCACCCGCCAACTACGTTCATCCAATCAAGCCCTTGCGGCAATTCCACGCATCAATAGATCCACCATGGGTGGAAGATCCTTATCCTACTTAGCGGTCAAAACCTGGAATTCTCTCCCCACTCACCTCCGCCTTACACAGAACCACCTCTCCTTTAGAAAACAGCTAAAAACCTGGCTATTCGATAAGTAATGCACCCACCTTCACCCAAGCGCCTTGAGACCCTCTGGGTGAGTAGTGCGCTATACAAATTTCTGAACTTGAACTCTCCCTCTACACCAGGGGTCTCCAAACCGGTCCTGGAGGGCCGGATCCATGCCAGATTTTTAAAATAACTACATGTATCTCAATGGGGATATCCAAAAAATCTGGCATGGATCCGGCCCTCTAGGACCGGTTTGGAGACCCCTGCTCTACACTATCGAGGAGGGACAAGACTGCTCCCCTCTTCACCGGATTATTCAAGCCCCATACATTGAGGATAACCATTTTAAGATCCCTACCCATGTTAAGTGTAGAACTCAGACTGCAGGCTATGTAAAGTCACAATAAGGCCAACTCAAACAGAAAAGCATTAGATACCTAGTACATTCCAATTACAATCCCAATACAGTAGCTGGTGAATAACCTAAGCAACCCCTCCTCCCCACCCCTATGGCAAGAAGCAATGCTGTAGTCCTAAGAACGTACATGAAAACTGACCAATGTCCGTCAGAAAAAGGAAGACCTGAAGGGACATGGCACGAGGCAACTGTTCTACCCAAAGAGGGTGAAACCCCTGCCTACCCGCCAGCAGAGAGGCCATCAACATCAGTTCAGGACAACCCTCCGATCCCACCCATCTCCCTGCAAAGTGTCTCGCCCAGATTCTGCGTTAAAGTACCTCACGGTGTGTCCGGGCGCTCTGTTACTTGCGACAGCGAGGTGAGAACTGCTCCCCGTTCCTTTTCTGCGCAGCTGGATCAGGTTTCTGTGATGCGGTGCCTTTTCTGACCTTCTGCCATCCCTTCGAATGTCTGCGGCTTGGAGTCTTCGGCTGTTCATCTTGTTGCGACGCAGTAGTATCCCCCAACCCAAGGACCTCAGTGGCCTCAGACAGAGAGCAGAGCTGAAGGAGCTTTCCTTTGTGCTCGAAGATGATGCGGAAGGGGTGACCCCCATATAGGGGATCCCCTGCTCTCTGAGAAACGTTGTCACCACCTTGAATTTGCATCGCTTGACCAGCGTAGAGGCCGCCAAGTCCTGATAGATAGCCGGAAAGTGACCTCTAAACTGTAGGGGTTGTCTCTCTCGCCTTGCGCACTATACGCTCTTTCAGGTGGAAGTTGTGTATACACGTCAGGATGTCTGGCGGTGGGGAATTAGCGCCTCTTGGTAGGCCCACTCTATGCACACAATCTATTTGAATGTCCATAGTTTCAGACTCCTCCAGCATCTGGCGAAACAATGCCCCCACATAGCTGCTCAGATCGTCCCCTTCTTCCTTTCATGGCACTCCCCGGATCCTCCCGTTGTTGCACTGGGACCGGTTTTCAAGATCCTCGGCGTGCGCCTGCAGGTGAAGATGTTGGTCACGCAGACGCAGCATATCCTGTTGAAGCTGATGGAGGTCCCCTTCACGGTTCATGTCATGTTCCTTAAAAAGTGGCCACATGCTCCACGATATCATCCATATCTTGTTGCACTTTTCGTAGATCCGCAGCAGGCTGATCTTTGATATCTTGTATGTCCTCCTTGATTGCTGCAAACAATTCCATCATAAACGCTTCTGTGGCTGGAGCGTCAGCCTCCTCTCTTAGAATCTGCGTTTTCTCCCCCGTCGTGGAGGCTGCCACTGTTTGTTTTAGGAGCATTTCTTTTAGCAATTTCTCTTTTCTGTGACGGGCCGCAGCCATGCTCCACCAACCACACCTATCCCCCTGGTTGCTGAGCCCCAGCAGAAATCCCACCCTACAGCCTGGAAAGGGATGCAGGAAGGAGGAGGTTGCTGCTATGAAGGCCCCAACACCCCGTCCTACAACCAAGTATGGCACACCCCAGTCCGAGATGTGACAGCAGTGCCAGCAAGGATTCGCCACGGCCCACAGTGTCGATGACAGGAGCGGGAGCCAGGCCCCCGGCGCCATGCAGTTATTACTAGATGGGCACAATCAAGATGAAGCGGCTTCCCAAGCACATGGAGAGTATATGCCCAAATGCAGAAAACTCGAAGCGCACCTCAGGCTCTATATCACTGCAACTCCTTACGCCGGTCTCTGGTCGGACCTCGCAGCAGGCATCCAACTCATCTCCACATGTGCATGCAGGCCCGGCACCACCGCTCCGCTGAGGCCACGGACATCCAGGGGGCTTCACTGGTATACGTGCCTAACCACACAGCAAAATGGCGGATCGCCACGCAGACCGGGCAGGCAGCACTCACCCCGCACCAGTGTCAGCGCCTGAAAGCTACACTCCAGGGAGGCTCAAGAGCTAATAATCCATTACCCCAGGGGCCCGCCCCAGAAGGTACCCCCGCTGTGCTCCTCCTCACTGCTGCCG
Source organism: Lissotriton vulgaris (assembly GCF_964263255.1). Classification (NCBI taxonomy): domain Eukaryota; kingdom Metazoa; phylum Chordata; class Amphibia; order Caudata; family Salamandridae; genus Lissotriton; species Lissotriton vulgaris. The sequence goes on along the minus strand of NC_141697.1, from coordinate 819,611,441 downwards.
CGGGAGGCACGGGTGCCGCAGGCCGATGTGGGGACCCCAGCAGAGTCACAAAATGGCCGCCGGGCGCCAGCAATTCTCTCGATGGAGCCCCACCACACTGTCTTCCGCTGCGATCAGCGACAGGGGACCACACTACAACACCGCCAAGCTGCCAGCGCCTCTTCTGTCCACCGGTCTCCGCCACCAGAAGTTACTGCCGCTGCCTCACAGGGGCTCACCTCCGCCGGAGACTCGCAGACGCTGTCTGCAGCCAGGCCTCTGTCGCCGCCTCTCCATTTACCGCGATCCGCAGAGCCGGGAGCATCTACACCGATGCCTGATGATGCATAGAGACAGACCGGGCACAACACGACATTGAAGACTGCAGTATAGAGGTGCTGTAACAAAGCTAAGGCATAGCGGGAGCCGAGGCACTCGTAATTGATCCCTACTACGCCACCATCTTGGCCACGCCCCTCATTTAGGCTTTAATTTAAGAGTGAAGGTAGACTACATCATTGCATGGGTGACCCCGTCCAGATCTATAAATGTTGCAAATAATTTGTTCAGAGGAAAATAAGCTCCCTTGAGGCACTAGTCCTGAAGTATAGGGTCTCTACGATCCTCTTTATATAGCTGTCTGTAAAGTTGTGCGAAAGCATCTACTTAAGTCCCGTTTGAAGTTATAAGCACTCCACCATGTTTTTTTATAGCCTGGATATAATTTTGAACTGATTTTTTTCGGAGTTCATACACTAACAGCGTGTCCACTTTGTCCCCTCGCTCACAATATAGTTGTTTAATGATCAATAACTTTTGGGCTGTGCCTTGAACCCTTGAACTAACATTGCTCCCAATTCTCCCCTCTTTCTTCGAAGATCTCTGTAGGTATGTCTTGAACATGTCCATTTATGCTCCTACTCTAATCTAATTATTTCATTCTCCATTTCCAGATTCTTTTCCTTAACCATCCTAAAAAAGGCTGTGTGTTTGATCAGCTTACCCTTCATTACTCATTTGACTGCATCCTGTATCACTGTTTAAGGCATGCCTTCCTTCTCATTCTCCTGCAAATAATTCTCCAATGCTTTCCTGATATTTAGTCGAAGGACAGGGTCTCTCAATGCTACTCTGTTAAGTCTCCACACTCTGGAAGGAGTTGAGGGCTCAGGGGTTACCTGCATAATCAATAACACAGATGTATGGCCTGAAAGGACTTTTCCATCAATCTCAAAAGACACCACCAGTTGTAGGAAGGTGACTGATATCAGGAAAAACTCAACTCTTGAATGAGACCTATGGACATTAGAATAAAGAGAGTAGTCCTGCTCCCTTTCCTGTGTTGTACCACATGTCTGTGACATTCACGTCTACGATACCAGCTATCAGTGAGGGGGCGTTGGTTTACAATACCACTGAAAGGCAGACTTGTTGATATCTGGATTTAGAGTTAAGTTGTAGTCCTCAACTATTACTAGACGGTCTCCTGCAAATGTGACAAGCAATTCCAAAACATGTTTAGCCTTTTGATAACTAGTCCCACAGAAGTCAACAAAGCTAACTCCCTGGACAGGTTTTAACCTATTGGTACCCCAACAGGGAAGTAGGGGGTGCTCAACATCTTGAGCTACTTTATACTTAAATTAACTGATCGGTTGTGACTCGTCTGTGTTCAATCTCATGTCTGTACTCATTCTAGGGCGAATTCCTTAGGTAGAGTCCGGTTCAGTTTGGCTATTCTTTGTTTTTTTCTGTCTCTCTTTGACTGGTGTCTCTGCCATGCTGGTCTTACCTCAGTAACTGCCTTATCTGGTCCTAACAGTACAGTTTTGAGATTCAGGGCTATTATGGCTTCCTCCCTTGAAGTTGCCGTAATTGATCTGCATCTGTCTGAACGAAAAACTCTATTTGTACAGTAGTTAGTTGTATCCGAGGTACTTCACAGCTATTTTAAGAGATGCACATTTTGCCAATGTCAAGGCAGATACATCTTGAAAAACAACAATCGTGAACCTTTTGTACACTATGAGATCTATTTTTCTGGCCTCCTTCAAAGTATTCTATTTGACCTTGAAGTAATAAATGTGAGTCAATATTTCCAGAGTCAATCTTTCTTTATTAGGTAAGCGTTGAATACCCGATGGGTTCTGTTGAGGTCCGTGGCATGTTCTTCTGGGTACTCCAGTAGTGAATTAAAGAGACGCCATACGTAATCCTCCATTTCATGGTCATATATCAATATGCAGATCATTACGGAGGACTCTGTTTTTTCCATTGTCAACCCTATTAAACTTTGTCTGTTTTTTTCCTTTAGTTCTCGGACACAAATGTTTAGTTCCTCCTTATGGTGAGCCCTTCCGCCTTCTAACTGGTCCACCCTCCATTCATCTTTTGGGTTGAATTGCTCAGTTCTGACGCAGCCTTAGTTAAGAACTGTGTCAAGGCAACCATCTCCTTCTTTAATTCAGTCATTAACAGGTAGATATCAGCTTTCGTTGTCAGGGCCTCCATGCTTCCTTTGGGGGCCAACGCCACCATCTTTTTCACTAAGTCTGAAGAAGCTCTGGTAAGGAGTCTTTTGGCTGATTGCCAGTGGTCTCCCAGTAAGTCTTTTATATTTTCTGGATTCAGTGTCTTAGGGGCGACTGATGACATAGTCTCACTCAGTAATTCCCTCCTGTTATGTGCGTAGTCTGATGGTAACTTTCAATTAACCCAATTAGTTATTCCCATCTGACTTGGGAAATCTCTATTGGGGGAATCCTCTTTGTCTATAGGGTTGGTCTATGTACCTGTTCATCTAATTTCAGGCTCTCCTGGTGTCCACTCCTCATCTGTTGCAAACAATGGGGACTCTCTTCTGGCCAAGTGTCTAAGAGACCATGTAGGGTTATGTCCTTGGCAGCTTCATTTAAGCCTCTCCTTTCACTATTTTAGTCTTCCAGTGCAGGCTCAATTCTAAATATAGGGGTGTTTATTGCCATCTTTACTCTGTATTAGTCTTCAGAACCATCTGTGGAGTACACATTACCTGTAGGCTACAGATGTTTCACCCAATCAGAGGGTACATTGTAGATCGGTTATCTCACCTCCTTCGGGATACCAGCAGTCTCACCTTCCCAGTGGCTGTCTGTCTACCCCTCCAGCTGGGCCACAGATATCTATCTCCATGATCAATCCAGTCTCCGCAGATCTGCCTGGATCTGCTGCCACACTGTCAAGCTCCTCTTCAGAGGGGACCAGGCCCAGATTGCACGCTAAGCAGTGACCCTTCCAGGTTTTTGCTGCACTGTCAGGGTTCCTTAGCCCTACGCACTCCTCAGTAAACTCCCTCTGTGATCCTACAGCTGAACGGCAGCAGACTAGTCTCAGCCTCAGCCCATTATAGGCCAGCTAGGCAGGTGTCATAAGCAGTTTGGCTGATCTCTCTCAAAGCAGCAGCTAAGCAGCGAGCACCAACTTAGATCATGTTCGTAGTTCTTGAGGGAGCCCCATCCTTAGGATCCATTTCCTTGCAGTTGTCAGGCATAAAACAGCCAAATCTTAGTTGCCAAGGAGCACAAGTGACGCTGCATCAGAGCCTAGAACCATCTTCCTTGCCTGCCTATATCTGTCTGCGTTGAGGTTTCGAGGGAGGAGCTCGACTCAAGAACTCAGTGAGGACCCGTCTAAATAGGCCTTCATTGCAGCCACATCCCTTGTCCTACTCTTTCTTTCATGCTTCCAGACAGCTCTCCTTACACCAGAGCATGCTCTCCCGTCACATACCTCGATTTCAGAGGCGGAAGTCCTCACCCTCGAGCTATTGTGTTGTGTAAACTACAACTTTGACATAGTTCTACAAGGTTTGTTTTACCACTGATGGATAACAGAAGTGAACTCGGCTCAATGTACCAGCGCTGAATGTGAAAGGCAGGTATTGTAGCCCTGCAGAACTCCACCCAATTCTTTGTAGAAGTTGAGATATTTCTTTTGGGTTGATACCAGTTCTGTCAATAGGATCAGGGACACTGTGATACTAGAAACAAACCTATTTAGTAATTCACAATATCACACACACACTGCTCTAAGAAAAGTAGACACTTTTAGCTAATGTCTGACATAGATTATGTACATCACGGTGTGCAGCCCAGGTGTTTGCTTATTAAGATATAAAGTAAAAGGACATCAATTCAGAATACACTATTTTAGCTAAATGTCTGTATTTGTTCTTATTTGACCTTGACATGGTAAAACATAGACACTTGTCCCAGACTGATGTCTCATCTGGTGTTAAATCTATGTCATTAGCCCAATGAATTGACACTTTCATGGGTCCTTCAAAGATAAGGTCAGATGAGATCTGGTCAATGGCAGGCATGACAACAATTCAGCATAATTCAGGAAATAAATTTAAAAAACATTTTTTACAGACTTTTATATAGCACGAACTTGACTCGAAGGTATTGTGTATCAGAACGGTTAAGATAGCACCAGTTGCGTTTCATGAGGACACATTTATGTTTGTTAGGCATTGGGAGGTAAAGTGATTTGCGCAGAATCACAGGATGTTCCGCGTCTTTGCTGAGACTCAAACACAGTTCCCCAGAGTCGAGGTTGACCGCTGTTAGAAATGGGATTTCCGGTAGCTGAGACTTGCGTCAAAGTGAGGCAGAAACCACCACTCTAGTCAGGATAAGGGAGTTACACTTCCAAAATAACCCCTGCTCACCCCCTTGGTAGCCTGGCATGAGCAGTCAGGCTTATCTTAGAGGCAGTGTGTAAAGCATTTGCACATAACCAACAGTAATACAGTGCACGCACTACAAAATGACACCACACCAGTTTAGAAAAATATCCAATTTTTTATATACTTAAGACAAGACTGAATACGATAAAATAATCCACAATACTTTACTTCAAAATCTTCACTTATCAAAATATGCTTTTCAAAAATAGTTCCTTAAGGTCGATCGCTCCTTCCTGGGCTATTGTGGCGAGGTGAACAACAAATTCAAAAACAGTTCTGGCTGGCCGCAGGGTAGCAGGGCAACTACAGTGTCGGGAAGCTTCGCAAACAGTACCTTTCAGAGATGCAGGGCGATGGGGCCCTTGAAGTCACTCGCGTTGCAGGTCAAGTTCCTTTCCGATGGGATTCGGAGAGCTGGCGCCAACAGGCGACGGGGGCTGCGGTGTGAAGCGCAGCAGTGCGGCAGGTGGTGTCCCTAGGTCGCGGTGCGAACAGCGGCTCGGTGGCGGCATCAGGTGGCATAGTCGGTGAGACCAGGTTCGCGGTGCGAGATGGATGCAGTGCTCGTCACGGTGCTAGCAGGTCACGGTGCAGGCAGTGGCGTTGTCGTTGCTGAAGCGCTGTCGTCGGCTGACGAGCTGGAGTCGATGGCGCAAGCGGCGGTAAGCCAAGGCTGTGGTGTGGGATGAGGGCGGTGCGTCGTGTTAACTCACGAGAGCTGCCCCTGAACCACGGTGCAGGCAGCGGCATCGATTTTGGCGGGAATTGGGGGCGTCAGGACAGCCACTGCGTTGTCGTGTAGCGTGGCAATGCAGAGTGTGGTGCCCACAGGTTGCGATGCGAGCAGCGGCTCGGTCGCTGCGTCAACAGGCATCGTTGGTAGACCAGGGTCACGTTGCGGCGGTGCCCTCTGCGGTGCCAAAGCTTTGGCGTGAAGCAAGTTGGTGCGGAGTGCGGGGCCACACGGTCGCGGTGTGAGCAGCAGCTCGGTGATGGCGTTGTCGGTGGGGCCAGGGTCGCGTTGCGGTGGTACCTTCTGTGGTGCCTTCAGGACACGGGGTCGGCAGAGTCGTCGTAGACTTAGTCTAGGGGCGTTCTTCGGGGTGCAGCACAAAACACACAGTCCCCAGGGCTGTGGGTCGAATAACCTGAAGTCTTTGTTGTTCCTGAGACTTCGTGAACAGGGGGAAAGCTGTACTTCAAGCCCTTGGAGAGTCTCACCACTTCTGTTGCAGAAAGTCCAGTCTAGGCCTTTCACTGTGTAAGACAAAAGCAGCCACTGCAGGTCAGTCCAGCAAAGCACCCAGCAAGGCAGTCATTCCTTTCGCAGCTTCTTCAGCGCTTCTTCTTGGCAGTCTTCTTGATCCAGATGAGTTCTAAAGTTCAGTGGTCTGGGCCCCAGCATTTGTATCCAAAAATCCTTAGATCTATCAGGCAGAGGATGTCTATGTCCGTCCAGAACCAGTTGGACCGTCTCTGGTGTGAATTCCTGGCGGGAGGTGGAGACGGCTTTATCAGAGGCTGACCAGGCCCTTTGAGGTGCAAGGAGACGCTCTCCCTCTTCCCCCATCACAATCCAGGTCTGTTGAGCCCTTTCCTGATCTACCTAGACTATCAGGAGCCACCCCGCTCCCCAGCAATCTGTCGTCCCAAAAACTAGACAGGAAATCCCCTTTCCAGCAGAGGCACACGGGATGACCAAGCAACGTAATACCCACTTTTTAAAAGTGGCCTTTATGAACTCAGAATGAAAAGGGCACCCTTGCTAAAGGCTATGTCTTAGGACGCTGAGTTCAGGCATACCAAACTTCATTCACTTACACCTTGTTCGAGCTATGTACGTGGGTGGCACAATCTGTGCTGCGGGCCCACGAGCAGCGGCGAACTCACAGGCCCCGGCACTTGCAGTGCCCGATACTTCGGGCTGACAAGTGAGTCGCACCTCCAATCATAACACAATTTATCACAGGAGCACCCGCGCCTTACTACTGATCAGCAGTGTGAAAAGAGTGCAGAAACGTTATACCAGCAAAACCAGGATCAAAACCGGGAGGGCAGAAAGCAAAAACTTTGGGGAAACACATTCCTAAAGATGCCAAGTCTAACAAGCGTCCTAGCCGTTAGGCCAACTCCTCTTCTTGTTTAACAGTAACCAAGATTGTGTTGAGGCCTATTCAAAAATGGACTCGGACCGTATGAGTTTATGTCAATTGAGGTTATGCCTCTGGAAAAAAATTACACCGAATTCTATTCCCTTTAATTCCTTGTTCCCATTCCCAGGTAGGGCAGAAGTCTGAGAACAGTCCTCAACCTTGGCCTCTTGGACCTGTTCATTCTTCAGGACAAGTTCAAGATGCTGTCCCTGAGCCAAGCTCCTAAATGTAGGGGATTGGATGACCTGATGTTTCGGATCTCCAGCATTCCTATTTCCATCCACTGATACTCCTATCTCACAAGCGTTACCTTAGGTTTACTATGGGTTCCCAGCACTATTGGTTCATGGTTATACAATGTGGGCTGATGACTGCACAATGCTTCTTTACAAAGTGCTGCAGCTGTGGCAGTTTCTCTGTGATGGTCAGTTCACATATTCCCATACTTGGACATCTGGTTGATAAAACAGAACTCCCTGACGGTAATCGAAGAACACGTTCAGCACTTTACAGCTCTCATCCATGACTTGGACTTTACTATCAGTACCCAAAAATCTCATCCCAGTCCCCCTCACTGGCTAATCTAGATAGGAGAAGTGCTAGACATGACCTGCATGAAGGCATTTCCTCCACCTCAGACGATTGCGGATATTTCGGAATTCGTTCTGATGTTTATGACCCAGACACGGATCTCAGTTATGCGCATAATGTGGCTTCATGGCCTCCTGCATTTTATGGGTGCCACATGCCATAAAGGCTGAAGAGCACACTTGAGTGGTGCCAAAGAAAGCAGTTACTCCAATACCAAGGTAGCCCCTTGCCTCGGTTTGAGCTTTTCAATTCAGTCCATCTCGATCTGCACTGGTAGATGGTCACCTCCAGTCTTTAGGTGGATTGTCCCTTTAGCCCTAAAGTGCAGACAATAGTTGACAAAGATGCCTCTGCTAACCTGGGGGTTCCAATCTGGGCTATATAACAGTGCGTAGCCATTGGTCTGAATTATAGGAGCATTCACAAATAAATGTGCTGGAGCTGTGAACGGTCTCCTTTGCCACAAAGGCATTCTTCCCTTCCATCTTAGGGTGAACCATTCTTATTCTGGTGGACAACACCACTGCCATTCATTATATTCATATACAGGGCAGTGTGAGGTTGTGAACACTGTTCTGGAAGGTGATTCATTTGTGGTAACAAGTGTGAGAGAAATAATTTTCCCGGTAGATTCTCACCTTGCAGGCGTCATCATCGTGGAAGTGAAAACTCTGTTGTCTCCCACTGGAGAACCACAAAAAAGGAACTACAACCCAATGTGATGGAGGTTTTCTTTTCCTGATTGCTGTGTCCATAGCTGGAACTTCTTGCCATGGCCCAGAGCAGGAAGTGCTCTCAGTTTTGTGCCATACACTTCTATCTGAATGGTTCTGTGGGGATGCCTTCATGATCCTTTAGTCTTACTGTCTCATGTCAGATTCCGTTAGATGGGGCAACTGGACCTAAACCATGCGGGTTGAGGTTTTTGCCTCTGATGTTTTGGGGTTCTTCCTAGTATGGCTCTTCAAACTAGGCCAAGTACAACCTCATCCACACTTGACTGTCAGTGGTAGCGATGACAAGCAGTTAAAGGCTTCTCCAGAAAGTAGTGTTGGAATATTCAAGCACAGAGCTCAACACTCTGTTAACAAATCAGCAAAGAAATTTCCAACTACGTGCTTTGCTGTAAAATAATTCTTTCTTAATTTACTACACCCTAGAAACCAATTCTAAACACTATTTTCAACAGAAGAAAATGCAGTTTTTCCGTGCACTATTCAGATCAGGTCTGTGCCTTCTCATGCTCGCTTCTTGCCTTCTTGCCTGTCCATGCACTCTCCTTGTTCTGGATCGTCCCTTTTCCTCAAGGTAAATGGATTAGTGGAATAAATATAACTTCGGTGCAGATTGATCACCTCCATATATGTGTACTGAAACCAGTCAGAAGTTCGCCCTTTCCAGGTCCTTGGTGGCAGCAGTGGATAAGGCAGCTCTGGCTTCGTGCAGCCCTGACAGGATGCACGGAGAGTGCATCTGGCTTCTGTTTTTGGTACTAGGTCCACAATAGGGCTAACAGGTCCTCGTTGGGGCCCGGAAAGGGCCATGTGACACTTCAGCAGACGCAGCCACCTAAGGCTGGTCATGACTTCGGTAGCTGCAGCCCTGCACAGGCCTGGGGCAGTTTCAGCCCGGTGAGTCAACAAAATAAGAAGGGGGACAAGGAGCTCGTTCAGTTCCAGTGTCCGTGCTCCACAAATGACTATTAAATCACAAGGGACACTTTTCCATGTGGAGGGTGCAAGGTGTCACCCAGTCCAAAAAAGAAGAAAGCTGTAGAGTAGAAAACATGAGAAGAGGAAGATGAAAAAGAGAGAGGCAGAGGTTCATCCCCAGTATCAAGGATCCATTCCCAAAGGGGAGGGCCAAGGCTTGCCTCCTAGTTGCCCTCACACACCCCGAAGGATGTCATGCTTCGTAATCGGGCTCTTGCTCCTCGTCGGGCTGGAGCTGTAATGCCCGATTTAACTGAGATCTTTTAAGAGAAAAGCCGTTTGGTGAGTGCGGGTGTGTGGGATGGATCAGGAGAAAAAAGTGGTGAGGTGCGTGCAGGGGTAAATAAAACTACCTAAGGGTATCCACTGGTGAATTCTTTAGTAGTGTGGTGCCCCTGGTAGGTTAAAAAACCAGAAGGTTGGTGAATTACTATGAGGCCCGAGGTGCCCGTATAACTAAACAAAAGGTCGACATGTTTCACGCCTTGGGAGTCTGAATGATCAATGGCGTTTCTTCAGGATCTAACTGATGATGTGAATGTGCACGTCTAAAAAGAAAGGAGTTCCAGAATAAAGGTGGTAACCCACATGGGTGAGAGGTGACTTGGATTGACTGCAGGGTTAATCGCCCTTTTATGTGTTCTGCAATCTCGATTTGTAGATATGCCCAAGCGAGGAAGGTACCCTCACAAGATATCGGAACAGTCTCCCAAGGCTGGTCACCACTGGCTGCCCGCACCCTTTTGGGGTTGTGTCGGGTACCGGCTCTTAAGCACCTACCCTCTCCCAGCGTCTGGTCACTCAGTATGTCTCCGCCATGTACAGGATGGTCATAATACTGCAGTTGCAACCATTCACAGGATGATCCTCAGCTGGCAGTTGTGGCCTTACACAGGCTGATCACAGTCACAGCCTCAGCCTCAGCCTCAGCTGGACCTTGGAAATTGCAGACATGGATATGCAGTTTCCACTAGAAACTGACACAGAGAGACTGCGGGCCCGCTCATGACCAGCAAGTGGCTCTTCAACAGTTCTGTTGTGGATTCCCCACAGACAGGTACATTGCTCTTTTTTAGACACTATCCTTCAGGACTGGCAGGATCCTTTCCTTGCTAAACAAGCAGACAGGCTTATAGGCACTATAGGACAGGCATACAGCTGATTCAGTATGAGATCCATACTTCAAATGATGTCTTCTCACCTCTGAAATACTAGCTGTCAGACACACCAGCTTTGGTTGCACAGTCCCCCTCTAAGTACTCGAATTACTGTGCAGATTACTTTCTTGGCTATGGAGGACTTGGACAAGTGGGGTAGTGAGGCCCCACTTTAATACACAAAAGTGAGGCAGAAGATATAGATCCACTGTTTGGAAATGTAGAACTGGTTCTGATGGGTACTTCTAACTTCAGACTCCTCACCTTAGAATGCTCCCAGATGCCAGACCTAATCCAGAGAAATTTTCCAGTAGAACTCCCTCACACGTGGTACAGTGTGGATCTCTTTACATCATGGGTGTGTACTATCAACAAGCCAAAGTCTCACCTAAGTCTCACATAGAGGATTCTTTTTATTGGGGCTCTCCAGGACCCAGTGGCATTCAAGGCCTTCTCACTGCTGCAGCAAAACGTGAATCTTTAGGATATGATCCTGTTGTTTCAGGTTCATGTGTCAGGTTCAGGCCTGGGTCTCGGGGAGGAATTTTGTGAGGCCTCTTTCACTCGTAGCCTTGTGCATCATCCTAATTCCAAACGCCAGATGGTATAAATGTGGATCTGCAGCAGAACCTCAGCCCTCAGTGGGCCCAGCCTCATGGCCACCTCTGCAGCTCCATTCACATCACACAAGAGATGCATCTGAAATGCTGGCTAACGAGCATTAATCTGACCTGTGGCAAGCTGCCTTACGATCCCAAACCACAGTTCAGGGTTGTTGTGACAGACTTTGTTTTGTTTAAATCTTTTTATTGACACTTTTTTTTTCTTTTCTATTTGCATAAACATTCCAAACAAGAACATTAGTGCAGTGGCATCATATATCATTATAGCATTAGGTTATTACAGCTCATGATACAGAGTACAATGATACAGTAGTAACCTGCGGTTGTGGCAGCTTAGATTATTACTTAGCGAACATCATTGCGGTAGTAAAATCATTTGAGTGAGATGTTGCAGTATCCAGTGCGCCTATCAGCTGAGCATGATGCCCCACTTGTCAAACTGTAGAATTAGGCTACAACAAAATGGGGGAAAATCAAAATAATCAGGGGTTGGGAGATTGCCTGAGATCTGTTGCCTGGTATAGTGTCCAGGGAGAACCATGTCAGTGGTAGCTGCTTATGAATCCCATGATGGCGATGCCTAGCCTATGTCAGTAGGGCATTGTCCCTTAAGGGCTTGTACATGTGCACCAGTTGAGCCTAAGTGTTGGATGGTCTGGTGTTGCGTCTCAGTCTGTGCTTCCTCCGCGACTGTCACTAGACCCTGTAAGTCTGCTACTATTGCATCCCAGTTACTAGCCAAGGGAAACTTGCCCAGCCCTAGCTGATCTTCTCTACATAAAGCGACCCCTTCTGCCCTAGCCCAGTTAAGCAGTGATCGTTGCCAAGGTATTGTGTGGGGAGCTATCGAGGACTTCCATCTATTGGCAATCAAGCATTTTGCGGTTACCGTGCCCAAGTCTAAAAATCGGAAGGAAAGTCTGTTCTTCTTGCTTCTACTAAAGAGGTGCAAAATGTATGTCTCCCACCGGAAGGGAATGTTGCATCCTGTGCTGGTGGCCAGTGTGGCTGCTATGCTAGACCAGTATTCGCCTAGAGCAGGGCAATGCCATAATACATATAGTATGTCTGCGTCCGGTAAGCGGCATCTGGGGCAGGCCGTGTCTGTTAGGTGAAAATACTTGTTAATCTGGGCTGTGGCGAGATATGCCCAGTGTAGTATGAAGTATTGAATCTGTTTGAATCGTTGATTAGGAGGTACGTATGTCGGCCCCTCCAAAGTAGTCACCCACTCCTTGTCCATGAAAGTATGCCCCAGATCGTCCTCCCAGTGCTGTCTCAGGGGGGTCAGATCAATTGCCGTGGGCTGTCGTAATGAAGACGCGAACCAGCGAGTCAGATGTCTCCCATCCCCTTTCACATGCAGGTATTGTATCGTGTGAGGCATGGGCGGTTCTGAAGCCAGGTTTCCCCACTTAGACGACTGAGAGGCTATGAGCTGATGATGTAGTAGGAATTGTCCAGGCTGCATATTTTCCTCAGACATAAGCTCCGAGTACGGGATGAGGGAGCTATCAAGAAGAAGGTCCCCTGTGTCTTGAACACCCGCCGTGTCTCAGCTATGGAGCTCAGCTGCTGTGGTATATGTGCTGCCCCGCGGCGCCCCCATTAAGGGGATGGATGGGGTGTATAATATAGTGCCTCTAGTGAGAAATAGGCATCTGCTGTAGCATTTATATGTTATATTGGGCAATAGTGACCCCTGGTCCCCAGGTTTCACACATGGATGGAATGCACTAAGCAGGGCATGGAGTGATATTGGAGTTTGTCTTAAACACCCCGCCGTGTCTCAGCTACGCAGCTCAGCTGCTGTGGTGGATGTGCTGCCCAGGGGCGCCCCCAGTATGGATATGGCTGTAGCGTATATTATAGTGCCTCTAGTGAGAAATAGGCATCTGCTGTAGCATTTATATGTTATATTGGGCAATAGTGACCCCAGGTCCCCAGGTTTAGCACATGGATGAAATGCACTAAGCAGGGCATGGAGTGATATTGGAGTTTGTAAAGAGGCCGAATCTGTCAGGTGTTGGGTATACAGCCATCTGGCTATTCACTGCAGGTGTGTGGCTAGATAATAGTGTGCGAAATTGGGTACTGCTAGCCCTCCCTGCCCTGTTGACAAATATAGTTTCCTCAAAGAGACTCTATGTCTCCATGCCCCTCAAATGAAATCCCTGATTGTCCTTTCCCACTTACAAAAGTATGGGGGCCAAATGTAAATAGGCAGGGTAGCGAAGTAATAAAGGAGGCGAGGGAAGATCACCGTCTTTTTGAGGGTAACCCTACCCGAGACGGCCAATGGGAAGGTCCCCCAAAAGCCCATTTGCGACTCAATGGCTGTGGTGGCTCTGATAATGTTCCCCTCAAAGAGATTCTCCTCCCTGTCACGGTACACACGTATCCCCAAGCATCTCAAAGAGGGTTAATACACACTCTTTACCGCTGAATTGGGGGGAGTCATCTAGGAGAGGTGGAGATCAGAGGCCTCTGGACTACAATAGAGAAGCAGCTCAACATAAATCTTCTGGAGTTCTGAATGATCCGTCTGTGAGTAAAAGCCTTTCTCAATTCAATAAAGGGGAGACTGGTTAAGGTCCTCATGGATAACACAACCGCCATGTGGTATTGCGATGAACAGGAAAATGTGGGTGCCTGGACCCTGTGCAATGGAGAGTGGACTAGCTGAGCAGATGTCATCTAGTGGAAAACAAGTGGTGTTTTCACCCAGAAGTGAAGCAGTGCATCTTCAACTACTGGGGTGCAACCTGGCTAGATTTATTCCCTGATGTCACATATATGCTGTGTACGCACAGTGTCAAAACTTATGCTTGTTGGAGTTCCCTCCAAAGCTCTTGTGTTTTGGCTGAAATGGGACACAAAGCTCAAATCACGCCCTCTCCTGCTTTGGATTCTGAGGGAAACCAGGACAGATCAGGCCCAAATCACCTGAATAACCCCGTATTGTTCTAAGAGAGGATGGTACTCGGAGCTTCTGAGATTAAGCATTTGCCCTCTAATCCAGCTACCCTCCTCCTCTTTCGAGGGTTGAGGTGAGGCGACAGTCTGCTTTTTTGGGTTTCCTGGAGTGAAGAAAGGGATGATAGTGCAGAAAAGGACCTTGTCACGGTTGATAGTCCTCTGATTGTAAATCTGTTATACACAGCCCAAGAAATAGTCCCTGAAAGGCTGTGAGGTCATTCCCCCAGGGCCTAAGTAACCACCTTTGTACTGGTACGTGGTGCACATGATTCAGACATCTGCCACACTGTGACGTTTGTGTTGGTGCAAACGCTAATGAAATACTACTACCTTGACAATCAAATATGATGTGAGGGACATTTAGCTGTCTCAGTCTTGCCTGAGTACGTAATCAAGGCCCTTCCCTTTTTAGGTCTCGCCTATCCCATTCCGCAAGGAATGGATAGGGGAGAATTTTAGTGGGCAAAATAAGTCCTCAAACCATCGGGTGGATTTCAAACAGTTCACGTGAACACAAGCACGCGCTTTTCCCCCACAGACTTTTTATTACCATTTGCTCCTGCCTCCGAAAGCTTCAAAGGGATCCGCTCCCCCGCCCACTGCTTCACACTTTACGGCCGCCAGGCCGTGTCTCACATTTCTCCTCCCCCCGCCCCACAGCAATGCCAAGAGCTTGTTTAAATAGAGGGGCATATTAACAAGGAACCTATTTGGGGGCTGATAACAGTGTTATATAAAAGCGTATTTTTATTACAAAAATAACATGACTCATACGAGGGAAGTCACTGCTTAAGTCGTGCTAATGATGCGACCAGGAGATTGTGCACATGAGAGAGAGCTTGCATACAACACACCTTCGTCAGGCATACCTGTGGGGCCTGCGAAATGGGATAACCTAGCACCCTTGAGTCGGGTAATATTGTTACAAAGACTGGCTCAAAGCCTTTACGTTCTAACAATGTGCCTAAGTTCACACAGCAAGTTTAGGGTTACAAGCAGTAGAGCTAGGACTTGCCTCGTTCGGTTAGTTTACATATAATAACCGCTGGGCCACATTTTAAGAAGTTGGGAATGACATACGATCCAGCAGTAAACGGCATCTAGCACTAATCACCAGATTCGCACCCGTTTCGAAGAGCTATTGTTCCTTGGCAAAGAGCGGAACCGAAGCGTTAAAGAATGTGCCCAGTATCACACAGTGTGCGGCGCACCATGCCGGGATTAAAGCTCAAGTTTCCCAATTCATCTATCAAACAGTCACTATCCGGCGTCTGCTTCCAGTGCCTACAGAGTGCCTAGTGAATCAGCAGTTTTACACCAGGCTCAGCACGTCCACTAAACCCCGCCCACCTCTTGTACGTGCACTGTCGCCAGATAATCCACCATGTGTTTGCAGACTGCTCTAAGTTTAAGGAAGCCGACTTTGTTACTGTAAATAAGTTCCTACTATAATATGAACTCTTTATACAGCCAAAAATGAACCTATTTTTCTCTCGAAGCTCAAAGCGCTAACTGGTTAATGCCCTGCGAGGAAGAATTAACTGATCACCTTGACGTTAGGACCCCTCCACTCCAAGCTTAAGAAGAGAACGCATGTTTTGGGGAAGGGCCATTAACAGTGGTTAACACCCCACAGAATGTCAGCAACAAGGCCATCAATGTCCGCCCCTACTCTCGCCCAAACACAGATGTAGAAACAGGGAAACTATCCCATCCGCTACATATCCGACCTGCATGCTTTGCTTTCATAGAATAAAAAAAAGTAGTGAGTGCTAGCATCCCGACGGTCCTGACCAATCACAGCCTTCGGTTCAGTGGCCGTGCCAAGGGTGTTGCTACCTACATCAATGCTTCTCGTTTCATCACCCTTTAAATAAAGAAAGACTAAGTTATCTGTGCATGCTGATTATCGTTACTAACCAGCTCAGTGGTACTCATCTCATCATCCTGTAACACATCACTCGGGGACACCACCACATTACTCGGGGACACCACCACATCACTCGGGGGCACCACCACATCACTTGGGGGCACCACTCAGGGGCACAACCAAATCACTCAGGGACACCACCACACCACTCGGGGACACCACCACATCACTCTAATACACCACAACAGCACTCGAGGACACCACCACATCAGTCAGGGACACCACCACATCACTCTTGGACACCACCACATCACTCTGAGACACCACCACATCACTCGGGGGCACCCCCACATCATTCAGGGGCACCACCATATCACTCAGGGGAACCACTACATCACTCAGGGGCACCACTACATCACTCAGGGACACCACCACATAACTCGGGGACACCACCACATCACTCGGAGGCACCACCACATAACTCGGGGGCACCACCACATCACTCGGGGGCACCACCACATCACTCGGGGGCATCACCACATCACTCGGGACACCACCACATCACTCGGGGACACCACCACATCACTCGGGGACACCACCACATCACTCGGGGACACCACCACATCACTCGGGGACATCACCACATCACTCGGGGACATCACCACATCACTCGGGGACATCACCACATCACTCGGGGACATCACCACATCACTCGGGGACATCACCACATCACTCGGGGACACCACCACATCACTCTGGGACACCACCACATCACTCTGGGACACCACCACACCACTCAGCCCAACCACATCATCACTCAGCACCACAACAGCACTGTCCTTGCTTGCTACCAATAAGCATTGCCATAGCCAATAGGACTTGCATTAGGAAAGTGTAAGCTATTGGCTTTGTGAATAACAATGCTATTAATTTATATATTTTCAAAGCCAACACATATTTAAAAAATGTGCCATTTACAATACCAATAGCTCATACTTTCCTAATGCTAGACCCATTGCATTGCAAATGCTTGTTTGGGAGGTACTGCTATGGTATCTTTCTAAAGGTTAGGAATCTGCAGTTAAAAGTATCCTTCAGAAGAACAAGTTACTTACCTTCAATAATGCTTTTTCTAGTGGATACTCTATCTAGCTGCATATTCCTCACTTCCCTCCCCCCAGTTCTGTGGAGTGGCCTTTTCAACATCTAAAAGGCCTCCTGTTAGGAATCTGCACACTATTATCTATACTTTCTGAGCTGCTTGTGCCTGAGAGTGCAGAAGGAGAAATATTGAAGAAACTGAATTCAGTGTGTGGGAGTGTCTCTGATTCGTTATTTCCGGGACGGCAGTGAAGAACTGTGGATCAGCACAACACGACCTACTGATGTCGTAAATCATTGCTTGACAATGTATCCAGGCCAGTCTTGCATCTAGGAATATTTTAAAGATGAGGAATTTGTGGTTGGAGTATCCACCAGGGAAAGCATGACCGAATGTAAGTAATTGTTCTGATGGATATTTCTAACCATAGATTCCACACCTTGCCAATATTCCCCAGGCATCAGACTACGTAGATCCGGAAACTTTTAGAGCAGAACTCCTGTCCATCAGCTACCCTTGCAAGCTGACGTCAGTTCCATTCTTTCCACGCCTTCAAATGCAGATCCAGAGCTGGTCCTTGGTTTTTCAAAACCCTTTTTGCAAAAGAAAATTCCAACGTGTAAGGGAAAAAGTCTCCTGCTATGACAAGTGTTCAAGCTTTGTAGGAACTTTAACAAACAGTTGTCTGTGACAGTCCCTCATGAAGCGGGTCTATGGTTTCTGAAGTCGGCGCACGATTCCAGGGCCTGTGACCACTGCACCGAGCTGAATCCAAAGGTCAATCGGGACTGCAAGGGGAAGCTTTATGTCAGAAAGCATCGACAGATTTCACGCCGTGACCGGTCGAATACAAAAGGAAGGTCCCATTCTCATGGCAGATCATCATCGCAGTTTGAGCAAGTCCAAGAAGAAAGAAGTTGAAGCAGGAAATTACCCCTTCCCACCATTCACAAACTCCAGAGATGGCACGAGGGCATCAACTTGCCACCTGGTCGCGCTCCGACTCTCCATCGGAGCAGAGTCTCGATGCACCATATGGGCAATGTTACACCATGTGGAGGCTTTTAAGAAGGCCATGCTGTGCATTTACAGCATTTTACTGGTTCAAACTGATGCGTTTTCTGGCCCCAAGGATTCCCAGGGGCCTCCAGGTGGACTGCTGCCAGCAGGTTCTCCTTTTGAGTCATCTGTGCCCCCTGAACACGTTTTGGGTTCAGCACTGCTTATGGTGCCGACTTCGATTCTTGTGCCACCCACTGCACCAGTTCCCTTCACATCAGTGCCAGTGCCGCTGACTGGAGGAGGAGACGCAGCCCGTTGCACCTTTAGCTCTGAGCAGAATCCAAGTTACCTGGTCCGAGGCCATGCTCTGCTCCCACTGAGTACAGCCAGGCAATAAAGGCAAGGTATCTGATTCTGATACCTTGCCTTTATTATGTGTTAGGGCTTTGACTTTGCACAATCAGTTCGATACCAATTCAGGCAATGACAATTTTGCGGAAGAGGATAATTTTGTCTTTTAATATTATCAGGAAAACTGGTATGAGGAACCTCAAGATGCAAGTGCCCTGCAAACTTCTCCAGATACTGGCCATGTTTCTCGCCCCAGCCCTACCACTGAAGAAAGCATCTCCTTCTCTATTAAGCAGAGGGCAGCAGAAGAACTAGATCTACAACTCCCTACTATTGGGATGAAGACTATTGTCCTGACAGATGTACTCTAGCCTAGGCAAGGGCCTACAGAACCTCTATTAGTACTTAATGAAGCCCCCATTGATACCCTTTTGGGCACTTGAGCAAAACAATGTTCAGGATCACCAGTTAATTTGCATGTTGCCTGATGCCATCGACCAACACCATGCTACCCTGACCTTCTTACACAACATCCTACACCAGAGTGCTTCTTGGTGCAGGCGTCCACCAGTAAGGTAAACCCCAACGTCTTCTCCACCACCTCACCTGATCGTGAGTCTAAAAGAACTGACATTTAGCAAGCGTATCTTTTCCTCTTCGAGCCTTGTTCTATGCTTAGTAAATGCAAGATAGTTCCAGGCGACTATTCTGATGCACTATGGAACATGGTATTTACTGGTAAGTCCGGACGACCCCTGGACATCCCTACCGAAGTTATCCAGGATCACCATAACAAAGCTAAATTTGGGATTCTCTTTGGAATGGACACGACCGAATGTTTAGGTCAGACGATGGGTTTGAATATGCCACTTTGGGGCCATGCTTTGATCAGGTCTATGGCCTTCTCTAGAGTCCAAGCATCTCTGATAGACATTCCATTTATCTCTGTCTCCCTTTTGGCACGAAAGTCAGCTCTGCCCTGAAACTTTTTAAAGAAAGCAGAGCCACAGCCGATTCCTTTGGCCTGTAGGCCCCATATGACAGTTCCATCAGCAATTTCACTTGTTTTGATGCCTTGGTAGGGATTTCTAATACCTCCAAGGGTAGCGAGCCATTACATCAGAGAAGTGGGTCATCCAAATTGTCAGCCGGGCTTTGTCCTCCTGTTTCTTTTTACACTGCTGCACCTTCCATCACCATTAGGATAGCAAACGGAGGACCACACGTCCATTTTAAAGCAGGAAGTGCAGGTCCTTTTGGTCAAGAGGCATTGACAGGGTTCTGGCCTCTGAAGTGAAAAACTAGGTGTTACTTCTGCTAATTTATTGTGCCAAAGGACAGAGGCTTCCTGCGGAGTGACCAATTGAAAATGCTCACACTTGCCCATTTGCTGTCTGCTTTAGACCACAGAAACTGGATGGTGGTGTTGGACCTTAAGGACACTTATTTCCATATCTCTGTTCTACAGGCACTACCTACAGTTCACAGTGGGCTATTAGCATTTTCAGTTCACAATGCTTCTTTGGGTGTTCATGAAAGGGATGGCAGTGGTCGCACATCACCTCTTCAGAGGTCAGTGGTACAAGTTTTCCCCTAACTCGATGACTGTTATAGGCATACTTGCCCCAGGCAGTTTCAACCACCTTTAGACGACCGCAAACCTCCTAACATTGTTGGCATTCACTATCATTGTGCCAAAGTCACACCTGATTCCTTTGCAGATGCTCCAGTTCAACTGAGCAATTCTAGATTTAGTGCGGTTTTGTGCTTTCCCCCGGGGTGAAGAATCCTAGACACTTGGGCTATGATCCCAATGTTTTAGCCACTGTTCTGGCAGATTCAGTGTGACTGACTTTGAGGCTGCTGGGATTGTCGACTTCCTTTATCCTGTTGGTGCAAAATGCCAGATGTCATATGCAGACTCTGCAGTGGGGCCTGAAGTCCAAGTAGGCACAGCACCAGGAGAATCTGTTGAATTGTTTCCCAATGTCGGAGGAGACTGCAAAAGGCCTACAGTGATTGCAGCTGGATTGCAATTGGGTCAGTGGTAGACCCATTTCCTTACCCCACCCAGATTTTACAGTATTGACCGATGCATCGGTTCTGGTTAGGAAGGCCATCTGGTTAGAGGTCTCTGGTCTCCGGTGGAAGCTCAACTCCACATCAATTTGTTGGAGTTGAGGGTGATTTGTTTAAGGCCTTCTACCCACCATCAGTGAAAGGCTGGTGCAGGTGCTCACCAAAAAACACCACCACCATGTGGTACTGCAACAAGCAGGTCGGGTGAAGTCTTGAGTCCTGTAAAAAGAGGCAAAGGGGCTGGACCTCCACAAATTTCTCTGGTGGTGAACCACCTGGCGGGATCTCCAAACGCCAGGGCGGACAAACTCAGCCACCAACAGTTAGCAGAACACAAATGGCAGTTACAACTAGAACTGGTGCAGGCTGTCTTCCATCAATTGGGAGAACCCAGTCTTGATCTTTTTGCCACTACCGAGAATGCCTAGTGTCAGCACTTGAGAGAAGGATCTCTCACTTAGACACGTTCCACCTAGAGTGGAGCTTGGGATACACCTGCTGCTGCCTCTTCTATCCAGAGTTCTGGAGAATGTCAGGCATGACTGGGCCCAAGTCATCCTAGTAGCACTGTACTGGACAAGGAGAGTGAGGTATCTAGAACTCTTGGGCATGAGCATCTGTCCTCTAAACAAGCTGCCTCTCCTGCAGGCACTTCTGTCACAGCAGGATGCCAGTTTGCTGCACCGGGGCCTGTACTATCTGCATCACTGTTAGACGGGGACCGGGAGGGTCGGCCGAGGACAAGGGGAGAGGCCTCCGGTGAGGGCCGTCTCCAGCGATCGTACAGACAAGTAACTTCCCCCCCACAGATGGACACCACACAAGGATAAGGTTAACGTTCTTTATAGGCAATTCTTGAGGTACGGTAGTACGGTACAATGAGATCAGGATACGAGGATCCTCTCAATTCTAGTCTCTTGACAGGAAAAGGGCTAGCAGGACAGTCTTTGTTACCAATCTGGTACTGCGGTGCGATGATGGTAGCTCACAATCCTCGAGCTCGGCGTTCGAGAAGGACGGGCCGCGGCAGCGCCAGCAGGTCCCGAGGTGGTCGTAGATAGGAACGGGCCGCGGCAGCGCCAGCAGGTCCCGACGAGGACGAAGGTTGCAAGAAGGCAGCGGCAGCGCCAGCAGGTCCAACGAGGATGAAGGTTGCAGAAGGCCGCGGCAGCGCCAGCAGGCAGGACGACAGTTCACAAGGCAGGGCTGCGGCAGCGCCAGCAGTCCGTCAAGGATGAGTTCTTCACGGTGTCTCTCGACTCCAGGATACAACTGTCTTCCTGCTCTGGAGCTGCCCCAGTTATAGGTCTGGCGCCCTTTGATGTCCGGACCCTCGCACTTGGAGGTCGGGAGGTCCGGGATGAGGGAGTCCAGACACCCAGCAGGGGGGTGGAGCCAGCGCCCGGGGAGGCTGGGGGCGATCGGCACCTGGCGGGGGAGAGCCATCGACACTTCTTTCTCCCATTGACCTGCCAAGTGGGCCGTTCACCTCCTGGGTGGATGGTGGTGCCGGGATGTCGGGGCCTGGCCAGGCCCAGGGTTAGGGTCGAGCTGAGGCCACGCGGCCTCGTGGTGCAGTGTCCAAGATGGCGGCCGGGCCGGGCAATGGTGCTGACAGTGGCCCGGGCCAGTGATACAGAGATGTCCGGGAGCAGGAGTCCCGTAGGGGACGGTTTGCGGGTTGCTTCTGTAGGTAGCACCTGGAGAGCCGGTGTCCGGGCCCTGTCATGCGGGGAGGGAGCAAGCCCTTCATGTGGCCTGTTCAACAATCACCATGCTTGTAGATTGAGCAGTGACAGCTTACCTCATTTGACCTTTCTCCTGAGGTCATTGTTGTCATCTTGGATGTCCCTGTACAACGTTGGTGTGCAGAAGTTGTTGGGACATATTTGTGGTTTGGTGTGATGTTCACCAGATTGACCCAGCTGCAGACCAAGTTGCCTCATATTGTGTTGTTTGTTTTATCCCTTGCTCAGCAGGGACTTACTATGGACACTTTTAAAGACTACTTGTCAGCTCTGTTGGTTTTTTATGCATTTGGCAGGCCAGCCTTCATTGTTTAAACCATCACTTGTGGTGAGATTTTTGAAAGGTTTGCAAAATCTATTCCCACTGAAGCCCTTTGGAATGTCACAGTGGGATATAAACGTTGTTCTTACTTGTTTAACGTGTATCCCTTTCAGCTTGGTCCTGCATGATTTCTTTATGTGAGCTAATTCACAGACCCACCACCTTGAGGTCTACTGGTATGGTATCTGTTCACTAGGTGAGAAATCTGCAATTACGTGTATCCATCAGAAGAAAAAGTAATTACCTTTAGAAATGATCCTTCTGGTGGATACTATAACTGCAGATTTCTCTCTGACCCTCCACCTCATGGTTCTGTGAACTGGACTTTTTTCTATCTAAAAAGGTACCAGTGTAGAGATCTGAACAATGGTATTGCCAATCTTTCATTGGGCTCTGCATCAGAGGGCAAGGCAGCCTAATAAAGCAACTGGCTTCAGCTTGCATGGGCTGTGCTTTCATGTGGCTCCACTTGCTACTTCTGGAGCAGAATGATGTCGACACTGAACTGCGTGATGCCACATACTGCTGCGCAGGAGCACTGCTCTAAAAGTTTCCAGATTCCAATAAGAATAGTTACAAGGTGAGGAATCCAAGGTAAGTTACTTGTTGTCTAGGGTGATTCCCCTTTTAAGTGTGCTTTTCAGTTGTACCCCAAACACAACCTTTGTACTCCCATCAGAGTAGTCGTCAGCCTGGAGAACCCACAACAATGGCATTAAGAGGTTTGAGGTTTCTACACATGACTGTCATCAGTCCAACTAAAGGCATAACCAGGGAAGACAAAAGCCAGGCCTGCCTAAGGTTTCCTCACCTTCGACAACTGAGACTGCAGTCCCACACCAACCCCCCGCATCCTAACAAACGGCAGTGTTCAGGAAGGCAGCCTCCTGGCTGGCTCCAAATGCCCGCTGTTGGCACATATGGCATGCAGAGTTGCAGCTTAAGCTGTATTGCACCACCTAGCGATGCCGGAGAGCTATAGCTAAGGGACAGCTTTTCCCGAGGTCTCTCGCATCTGGACACCTATTCATAAGACGATGCATATTATATATCCACCAGAAATATTGTTAACGATGGTAAGTATCTTTTTCTTTATCCCATTCTCCTGAAGCACTGAGCTTGTCCACAAGTAATTGAAATATATGAGGTAAATGGAAAGAGTCACACACTGCACAACACTGCAACTGATAAATATGATGGCACTCTGAGGTCACAGTTCAGTATCAGACACCAGCAAATCAAAATCGAGACTTAGACCTAGTAACAGTGGTGCATATGGTACAGTTTAAGTGTAAGCCTAATGAGAAGACATCGCACCCAAAGATAACCCCCATACATACATGAGAAAATAACTTACTGTTAAAAAGCTAATGCATATGTACTTTGCAAGATGTTACAGTCTTTTAAGTTACCATAAGTCACGTTTTGTTTTTTTTTCAGCTGTTTTAGGTAGTTGTATCAAACGTTTTTCTCTGCAAATTGGAATAAATTACATGTTTGAAATTATACCTGCGAATTTGAGATTCACGCTAACATGAAAATTCAATAGAAGATGCATCTAAAAAGCAAAAGCCAGCCACAAGTTCAATTTCATATATCGCAAATGTAACTAGGTTCTCTTATTTTAAATGATGAGGTCGCACAGGACTGCAATAACAACAGTGATATTTTCACAGTGTTTGCATGCTATATTTTTTAATTAGTGTCATGCGAAAGAAGAGACTAATCATGTTGAAAGTAATAAGGGCCCGATGTAGGTACCAAATACCGGTCGGAAACGGCCGATTTCGGCCGTTTCCGACCGGTATTTGGCCTACTGAGATGTAGGGGACCTTTTTTTGTCCGATTCGGTATTTTACCGATTCGGTAAAATTACCGAATCACAAAAATACCGAATCGGTAATTTTACCGATTTTTTAAATTTGGGATGTAGGTGGGACTACTTTCAGTCCCACAGGCCCTTCAGATTCGGTATTTTAACACCCAATCCAATTGGGGGCCATATGTAGGTGGGAAAATACCTGTCGGTAACGGCCGATTTCGGCCGTTACCGACTGGTATTCGTAATTCCAGATGTAGGGGGCCTGAAAATTACCGATTCTGTATATTTACCGAATCGGTAATTTTACCGAATCGGTAAAGTACCGATTCGGTAAATGTACAGAATCAGAATTTTGGGATGTAGGTGGCACTGGAAACAGTGCCACAGGCCCTTAGAAATTCGTTATTTACCATGAAATACAATGGCATGGTAAATAACGAATTTCTGTGTACATGCACATCTGTGCATGTACACCTGTGCCATGTGGCACGCATACATGCCCTAAGGGCATGTATGTGTGTCACATTGCACACAAGCCAAAATCAGGGGTGCTACAGGGTGTCAAAGTGGCACCCTGTCCCCCTTGACAAATCGGTAAAATTACCGAATCGGTATTTACCGATTCGGTAATTGCCATTGATTCCTATGGGCCTCAAGGCCCATAGGAATCAATGGCAATTACCGAATCGGTAAATACCGATTCGGTAATTACCGCATATTACCGATTCGGTAATATTTACAGAATGATTACCTACATGGCATTTACCGAATTGTAAATACCGAATCGGTAAAATTCGGTATTTACGATTCGGTAAATGCCATTTACCTACATATGGCCCTGGGTGTTAAAATACCGAATCCAGGTGTGCATGCACATGTGTGCATGCACACCTATGCCATGTGACAGACAGACATGCCCTTAGGGCATGTCTGTGTGCCACATGGCTCACATGCCTTTTTTTGGGGTGCTGGAGGGTGTCAAAGTGACACCCCCTGCACCCTTGCACAAATCGGTAATTACCGAATCGGTAATTACCGAATCGGTAATGCCCATTGATTCCTATGGGCTTCAAGGCCCATAGGAAGCAATGGGGGATACCGAATCGGTATTTACAGAATCGGTAAATACCGTATCTTACAGATTCGGTATTTACCGAATCTGAAATACCTACATCTCCCCCCCTCTAATTTACCACTTCATAAATACCGATTCGGTATGATTCGGTATTTATGAAGTGGTAAATGCAGATTTACCTACATCGGGCCATAAGGGCTAGATGTAGGTAATTTGGATTTACCCATTCATAAATACCGAATTTTACCGATTTGGTATTCATGAATCGGTAAATCCAATGTAGGCAATTATTCGGTAAAAAATACCGAATCGGTAGGATTCGGTATTTACCGAATCGGTATTTACCGATTCGGTATTTTTCATTGATTCCTATGGGCCTGTAGGCCAATAGGAATAAATGTCAATTACCGAATCGGTAATTACCGATTCGGTAAATACCAAAAAATTCCAAGGGTGGCAGGGTGTCACTTTGACACCCTGTTGCACCCCATATTAGGGCTTGTATGTGTGCCACATGGCACAGGTGTACATGCACAGATTTGCATATACACAGGTATTCGTTATTTACCACCAACTAATAGTTGGTGGTAAATAACGAATCCTTAAAGCCCTGTGGCACTGTTTACAGTGCCACTTAAATCTCAAAATACAGATTCGGTATTTTACCGTTTCGGTAATTTGATCGAATCGGTAATTTTACCGAATCGGTAATTTTACAGATTCGGTAAAATTACCGATTCGGTAAAATTACTGAATCTGTATTTTGAAATGCCCTACATCTCAGTATCCAAATACCGTTCGGTAACGGCCGAAAATGGGTATTTTCGGCCGTTACCGACCGGTATTTGGATACCTACATCTGGCCCTAAGTGTTTTAATATGGGCTGGTGATAATTATTTGAATTTATGACCTTAACTCTTCCAGAATTTGCAGGAAACCCTGTGTTCACCTTCCCAAATTATGTTCCCTCTTACCTACAGGACCTGTCTCAAAGCATTTTGTTTTTCCCATTGGCGATTATTAAAATAGGCTTACTGGGTCCTAACAATGCCGGAAGTGTGTTATACAAAAAAAGCAAATATACAATCAAACACTGAACAAATATTCCTCTGCACAGCTTGGCAGTATTAAGAGTAATGGAAATTATGTAGATTGGAAATGAAGCCAGCGGTGGGCTATAGTCAGAATCGGCATCATCATTGCACATATGAGAATGCTGTTTCCTAGTGTGATATCTGTTTTCTGACTTGTGTCCTAGATGTGGGGACCATTTTAACCCCGATGGGAAATCTCATGGTGATCCAAAGGACTCAGACCGGGTAAGTTTTCTTAAACATCAGTGGCTGAATTATTTCTGCTCTGTTCTGCCATGTAGATTCCATTTCCAATCTGCTTGAATGGGCAAGGTTTAGAAAACACCTCCATAGTTCTAAAGGAACAAAGCGAGGGCAGTCACACTGCTAAAATACAGACAGTTGATGGATAATTTTCCTGCTGCATTTTTTGAGGTCCTTGGTGGGTCCTGGAGCCTTCTTTCTGAGTCACTAGGCGTTACTTTGGTATTTCTATATTTCAGTCAGGCCAAGGAGGGGACGTAAAGTGATTATGTGATGTCCAAATAGTCCCTACCTATGACCTTGCCCTCGTGTGGTGGCAGGATCCGACATGGCACTGAGAAAGTGGAAGAATACATTTTTAAGGAATTCCATCCCTTTTTAGGGCTCGTCCTATTAATTCCGCAAGGAATAATAGGACAACAGTATAGTGAGTAAAGAGCTCAGAGCTAAACCATCGGGCAGATCGGATTTCGGGCAGTGCACGTGAAAAGCGCATCCACAAGCCGCCAGCCTCCCTCCCACATGCATCTGAAGCTTCCCCCATCGTGCGCTCGGCCGGCCTCTGGCATTTCTCCTCCCCTAATTATTCACTTCATTTTTCACGGCCGCCAGTCCGTGACTCACAATTCTCCTCCCCCCAGCCCATGTAGACACCAATTATCATCTTTAAGCTTTCCGTTCTGTTCTGCATTTTCCATCAAAGGTTTCAGATGATGATTGAATTTATCTTTAAAGTATTCGGACTCTGTCTCTTTCAAGGAATTCAAAGGCATTGTAATCACCGCCATCCTACTTTTTATTAACCATGCACACATTTAATCACCCCGGAGATTACTTTTATTGTTATGAATATGTCCAGTCTACACTTTGGGACACTTCATCCTGTGAAAGTCCATAGGTATCTCATTTAGAATGCCAAACACTGCCATAAAAATGATTGGTTCATGTTATAATTGCAGTTTACTGTTGCTGTGACTGTGAGCTGATTTTGTTTCCGTGTTTTCACAGCGTCCTTTCCCCGCCCCTTTTTTCCTGTCACCTCCTTCCTCTGTCACTCCACTGAAGCTTCCTCTTCTGTTACACTCTCTTAGCCCTGTGACTACATACCACTACCAGTTACTTCTCACCTCCACTGCTGGACTATCTCTCCAGTATTCACTCTCACACTCTCTCCTCCCCACCTGTTCCATGCATCCTCATTTGTTTCCGATACCCTCCGTCTCCTTCTCCTCTGCCACGGGCTCTCTCTCTTTCTTTCTCTCTCTCGCCTTTGTAACACTCCCACTACCTTCTGCCCTTCCCTCTTTCTCTCTCTCTCTCTCTCCTTTTCCTTCTCAGTTTATCTTTCTCGATCACTCTTTTTCTTCTCCACTACGGCGTTCTGAAGGACCAGGTTTTAGAACCTAGCGGCGTCAGGGAAAACGCCCGATGCCTTCGAGTTCCCCT
Organism: Lissotriton vulgaris; assembly: GCF_964263255.1. NCBI lineage: Eukaryota > Metazoa > Chordata > Amphibia > Caudata > Salamandridae > Lissotriton > Lissotriton vulgaris. The sequence continues at coordinate 819,583,363 of NC_141697.1, read as the reverse complement.
GCCTTGTCAAACAGAGACACGGGACGCTTCTTGATGACGTCAAAGACCAAAGTTTATTGGCTGCAACCAGGAACAGAGGTCTACGAAGCACAACACGGGTGGTTCGCTAGAGACTGCACAAATTCAATGAGCGGAGCATGGTCTTTTATGCCAAAAATTACATTCCAAAGTAGCATCAATTACATACAAACTAGCCAATCACATGGTGACATTTCAAACATATCGTATAACGACAATCCCACTTTCCGTTGTCCAGCCCACCAGAAATGACCAAGCACGTTCCAATTTCTTGTTCGATCAGGCCGGACAAACCCATCATAAAACCTCAACCCAAATCAGTAATTATGTCGTAAAGGAAGGAGCAGAAACAGATTGGAAGCAAGATAGAAAAGTGGGTGCAGTGTACTGTAAACTTCGGCATGTCCTGCTCTTTGATCTTTATCTGACCAGCTGCTTAACAAGGAACTGGCTCAGCGAGGTCAGCCTCGGGCAAGGGAGTCAGTTCGGCCAGGTCATTCAGAAGTCAGCTAAGGTGTACCTGTCCCAAGAACTCGTTCAGCCGTAGTCATCGGCCTATGTGAGGGCAACCATACAAAATGGCTGCCGTTCACAAAATGGAACCCAAAGGTTCAAACGAAATCCCTAAATACGTAGGGTTCTCATTGATTGATTATGGCGAAAACACTCGTACACACCACACTCGTCTATTTCCGACGACCTTTATTGAACAGGTTCAGAACCACCGAACCTCAGACCCTCAAACTACGGAACTACAGGCCCTCCTTTTGCCCTTACATAGGCAACAAACCCAAACCCATGTCAATCTGAATCTGGATCTATATTCATCAGATCATCGATATGTTGCTGTAGCATCACCCTAGTACTTAGTACCTCTCTCTGGACAGGTCTCCTTACACACGAAGTAGCACAAAGGCCACAAATAGCAGGAGCACACTGTACACAGAGACAGAACAGGAAAAGGATAGCTAAGACCATTCCAATAACCATCAGAATTTTCCATCCCCAGGTGGATATCAATCCCCAGAACCACCCCATCAAAGACCAATCTCCTTTTTCTAAATGGACAGAATCGGAGATCTTATGTAGCTTGGAAATGGCCTGGAAGACTGACAGAGCGTTGTCTGGAATGAAAACACAGCAGCTCGATTGGATCAGTTTACATACTCCACCTCGGTCTGCTAGTATGACTTCAAGGGCAACCCTATTCTGAAGTGTCATAAGTCTATCCGACTGGAGCTCAGCAGTCAAGTTACTAAGGGCACCGGCAGTTTCGACTATGGTGGACTCAACCACTCTTGTCAACTGGCGAATATTCCTGCTGTTAGCCATCGGTCCCCAGAACGGCAGGAAACCCTTAAAGAAATCTCCTAACTCTTGCCTGCAGTATCTTCCTGACTGAAAACACCTCTAGCAACTCTCGTCTTATGGTAATCTGTCGTAGCTGTAAAAGTGGGAGGAAACAGGAAAGAAACGAAACATATGCCCGAAAAGTCAGGGGGCAACCATGTATATGCTTTGTCATAACAAACAAAATAAGTACCCTTAGCGGCTAGAAATACTGGGGAAGTCTGAGACGTAAATACGTAGGTGTCAGTACAAACGCTCTTCCCTAGCTGAGCTCTCGGATTCTTGCCATTACCCTGCAGACAATAGCGACCCTGATGGGGCACTATCCAAATCGGTGGAGAACTTTTTGCTCGCTGGTTAACACTCAGACTTACTTCTTATCCAGTAACATCCCAACCACTATATGGTTGCTTCTCATTTTTCGGAATAGTTTCAACTGCATTAGTCCCTTTAACCATGTCGACTATGCCTCTAGCACAGCACTATTCTTCGGATTGTCTTTCGGTGAACGTTGGGGATAGACACTATGGGCATAGATGAACATCTTTCTGTAAGCCCAAATAGAACCATTTGAACTAAAAGGCAAAACCAAGTACGGAATACCTTTATCAGTCGTATGGGGCAGGGGCATTAGACCACAAATCCAACAATTCGTAGTATTCATCACTAACTGGTGTTGGTGCAAAAGTTGAATAAATTAATTATTGCAAAATTCCAGTCGTCTAACTACCTCATGTTCAGGCAAAGGATGAAAAGAATGAGAAAAAATAGTAGGTGTAGGTGTAGGTTGTACAGTGGGAATAAACGCCACTTTAAAAGAGAATGTCACATAACCAATTAAAAATATCATTAAACTCAATAGCAAAAACAAACACGATATTAAAAATCTTTTCCGTGTGATTAGTTTGTATATCTTATTCTTAAAATTCATTGTCCTTACAGGTCTCTCCAACTCGAAGAAATCCATCCTAACTAAATATGCTGCTCGCGATGGTAGGGTGTTCTATGCTGAGGAGTGCCTCTGTCAACCCAGGGCAACTCCCTTAGGCCAACCAGAACCTTCGACCTAGTGTCTCGGGCTTGCACTCCAAAGACTTCGGCAACCGCGACCCTACAGCTGAACCCAGATGGCGGTTCGAAAAACAAAAATGAGTAGATCCTCGGGGGAGAGTTAACCTGTAAACAGAAAAATCATAAAAACTTCATTTATTTTATTAGTCCCACGACTCTTGGTCGCAAATTATAACGATCTTTTCCAGGCAATGTTTGTTCTTTGAATAGAAGCTCAGGCTCAGTAGTGTTCAATCGGTTCAAAGGAGGCACAGCTTCTTGCAAGAGATCGTCACTTTCTTTTTAGGAGTTTGTTCCAATCAGACGGGCATCGCTCAATGGCAAAAATCGTGGAACAGTTTCCGTTTCAGAGTCTGGGAGTCCTTCCTGGACCCACCGGTCGTACGGTGAGGGCAACGGAGCCCGTTTGCAGTGTACGCCGTGGATCCAGTGTTTCTTGCCTTGCACTCGAACTGCAGAACGCGTAGACAGGAGAACTAGATGTGGTCCTGTCCAACGGGGCTTATCATTCTTGTTCCGCTGGAAGTTTTTGATAAGAACCCAGTCACCGGGTTTGATGGCGTGGCCTGGATCCTCAGAAGCTTGTGGCAAACTCTCATAAACCTGTTGGTGTAAAACACGCAATTTAGTCGTCAGTTCGTGCAAGTAATCAAGCAACACAGGGTACTCAAGGTCACTAAACTTTGTTGGTCTTGGTACGGCCCAAATATTCACCGGGCGACCAAACACAACCTCATACGGACTCAAACCCATTCGCGAATGCACAGTCATTCTTGTGGACAGGAGCGCTAAAGGCAAAGCATCTGGCCATTGTAAACCAGAGCTCGCTTGGATTTTGGCCAACTTTAACTTCAGAGTGCCATTATAGCACTCGACTAAACCAGCTGATTGGGGGTGATTTGCAGCGTGGAACTTCTGCCAGATTCCTAGTCCCTCGCATACTTTCTTCATCACTTGACCCACAAATTCACTCCCATTGTCACTCCAGATAATTCTTAACAAACCGAACCTAGGGAAAAATTCCTTGATTAGGGCTTTCGCTGTGGACAAGGCAGTATTGTCCTTCAAAGGGTAAGCTTCCATCCATCTAGAAAAGGAGCAAACAACCAACAAAACATATTTCAGGTTGTTGCACCTCTCCATGTGGGTGAAACCTAGCTGCAAAGCCTCGAACGGATACGTAGGAGGAGCAAAATGACCAGCTGGTGTTGGAGTTCCCTTACCAGGATTATACATCAAACACACCATACAGTTCTTAATCAAATTCTCTGCACATTTGGGAATTCTCACATTCTGCCAAACCGGAGCCAACAACTTACAAATCCCTTTCACGATGATATGTGCCATCACATGAGCCATTGTAACAACTGGAAGCACATACCCGTCAGGCAACAACCATCTTACTCTCCATTCATTCAACTCTTTCTCTGTAGCTTCAGCTTGGATGGATTTCACACTCTCAATCGTATCTTCACACATACTTTTCTCTGGAACCCATCTCGCCGGAACTGCAACATACATTCGGCTCATCACATTTCTCGCAGTTTCTTTCGCAACTTCATCCGCAAACGCATTTCCGCGACCAACATCATCCGTAACTTTCTTATGGGCGCGCAGCATTTTACAATCGCTACTTGCAATGGCAAAGTAAGTGATTCAAGAAGTTCATTCACCAACTGCCCATGCTGAATCTTCGTTCCATGCGAAGTCAAAAATCCACGTTCACGCCACAAACGTCCAAAGCTATGAGCCACACCAAACGCATACTGGCTGTCAGTATACACATTCACTCGTTTTCCTTTCGCCAACACACATGCTCTTGTTAATGCAATCAACTCTGCTGCTTGCGCTGAATTATGTGGGATACGTGCTGCTTCAACAATCGTATGCAAAGTCGTAACAGCATATGCCGCAGTCGTATCACCATTCGGCAACTTAAAGCATGAACCATCAACCCACAAAGTACCAAAACACTCTGGAAGAGGAGTATCCCTAAGGTCTATTCTCCCTTTCGTTTCTTCCTCAGTTCTCAGAAAACAATCATGCTGTTCTGTGTCATTATCTGTCTCAAATGAAATCGGCAACAACGTGGCTGGATTCAACGTGTTCCATCTATTTATTTATATATTTATTTATAAACAGTTTTCTATAGCGCGAACTAGACCCTTGGGTATCAGAGCGCTTAACAACATATGGTATAAATAAGAACAACAATGATAATAACACTCACATATGTAGCCTGTAAAAAATAAAGTATATATCAAAGCGAGCACATAAAGGGCAGATGCAAGAGTACCGTCCATGACTTCTTGCCGAGGGTCAATTTCTTTATGCTTCCCAATATGTAATCCAGATAATCCTCGCTGTAGATGGCCAGTTGACTACCTACTGGAGGAATTTGTTCATGAGAAACGTCCTAGTTTCCTTCTTGAATGTTGCCGTGTTCGAGATCTTTCTGATGTTCGCAGGAAGGGAGTTCCATATTCTGGGTGCTGCACCAGAGAAAGATCTCTCATAAGTTTTTTTCTTCCTGAAGATAGGTGGTCTCAGCATCAGTAGATTAGCACTCCGGATCGGTCTATTTCCTCTTGCAATTTTTATTTTCTTGGCAAGATATCTGGGTGTGTTATGATGAATCGCTTTATGGGCGATACATGCCATTTTTAGTTGTATTCTAGCTTCGTAGGGTAGCCAATTTAGGGCTCTCAGGTGTGGGGAGATGTGGTCAAATTTCCTTGATCCTGTGATAAGTCTAGCCGCTGCATTGAGGCAGGCTTTTAAGGGAGCAGTAGAGATTTTTGGAAGGCCTGCAAGTGTTGTGCATCCATCGTTTTATTGCACATGACTCGCTAACAAGGTCAACTCGAAACCCGACAATCGAGCACTAGTTAAGTGCTGTATCTTGGTACGGTTCAACAAGGTATCCACTGCATGTGGAACCATACGATCAATGTGTTGTCCATAACCAAACCAGCAGACGGTCGAATCGAAACAGCCGCTGCTGCTGTTGCTCTCAGACAACTCGGCAACGCTCTAGCTACCGGATCTAAAGTCGACGAAAAATACGCACATGGACGTTGCTTATCGCCAAACTGTTGAGGCAACACTGACAATGCACATACCTCTCTCTCGTGGACATACAATGTGAAAGGCTTACTGTAGTCGGGAGTACCCAACACAGGAGCCGAACACAACGCATTGCGTAAGTCGGAAAAGCTCTTCTGACATTCGTCCAAGGAATAGGATTTGGAGTATCCTTAACCGTAAGAGCTATCAAAGACTTCGCTAGCAAAGAAAAATTAGGGATCCACTGTCTACAGTACGACGTAATACCCAAAAAAGCACGTACTTCTCTCTGTGTTGTAGGAACACTCATTTTCGCAATAGCTTTAATTCTCTCTGGGGTCAGTTTCCTTCCCTCCTTCGATAAGAGGTGACCTAAGTAGGTTACTTCTTGTCGACAATATTGCAACTTGGAGAGAGAAACTTTGTGATGAAAATCAGACAAGTGGCGTAACAACGACAAAGTGGCTTCTCTACAAATCTCTTCATTGTCAGCAGTAACTAACAAGTCGTCAACATATTGAATAAGGGCAGCACCATCTGGTAAAACCAACAGATCAAGTTGAGTTTTCAAAGCTTGGCTATAGATCGATGGACTCTCGCAATAGCCTTGAGGAGCGCGCTTAAAGCGGAAACTTCGTCCTCCTAAAGAGAATCCAAAGATGTCTCTACTTTCCACGGCAATCGGGATTCTGAAGAAAGCATTCTTCAAGTCAATCACCGAAAACCACGTGGCTGTAGCCAGGATCAAAGTCAACAAAGCAGTGATATCAGGTACAACAGGGAATTGCGGAACAACAATCTTGTTCACTTCGCGAAGATCGATCACAAACCTATATACAGAGGCTGTGAAGAATCTGTTCTCTTCAGAACAGGCAAAGCAGGACTATTACACACATTACCTCTCGTTTCCTCAATCACACCCTTTTTGATCAGATCATAAATGATCGCCAAAAGTGCTCGCTCACCATCACTCGAGATACGGTACTGTGGAATGCGCGGTAACTTAGCATTCGCCTTCAGTATCACAACATATGGAGGAATCTCCAAAAGACCTACATCGTTCGGACCAGTAGCCCACAATGAATCTGGTAAAGAAGACAATTCAGGTGGAAGTCTGTCTTTTGATATGTACATCGGAGAGATCACTCTCTCACCCAATGTAAGATGTACTCCTGACGGAGAACAATACAAAGTCGCATACAATCTCTTCAGCAAATCTAATCCCAACACGTTCTCACCACAACCTGTAGTCAAAATGAGGGGTGCTTCAAATTTACGAGGTCCAACAGAAAGAAACAACGGAGTAGAAATCGGATTAGTAACCGGGGCGCCAGAAAAACCTACAGAAACATTCTCAAAGCCAGACAAAGGTGCGCCAGGGAGTTAAGAGTGCATAATAGAACTCTTCGTAGCACCAGTATCTAACAGAAAAGTCTCTGACACACCTGATGCAATCACTTCAACATAAGATCCACTCTGATCTACTGGAACTGAAACAACTCCCTCTCTTTGTCCATGGCTGTCCTAACAATCATTACCATTCACTTCCTCACCTTCGACGTAGTAATCATCTGTATAATACTGTGCTGTCCTACCAGACGAACACTGCTGCTGATCAAAACTATTAATTGAATTCTGTGGAGGCAAAGAACGCCCATTCTGTCCACGACCTCTACCTCTAGGCGCTTGTTGAACACCTCGACCTCTTACAGTACACCAGAAGAACCATTTGTGCGCTGTAACAAAACCGGACAACTATTCTTGAAATGGCCCTCTTCTTTGCAATACGCACACTGATTAGGCCCATACGGGAAACGCTGTTGAGAAGACTCGTTTCTTTGCGAGTTTCTCGAATATTGCTGATTCTGCTGATAATCGCGTTGATTACTAGTACGGGGTGGATAAACTTGTTGTAGAAGAACTTTAGTCTTCAATTCCTTAGTCTTCTTATCCGCTTTCTCTAACTCATCTTTATGCCTATTTTCATAGTACTGGGCCGTAGCTAAAATCTGTGCTGACGTGGAAACAGCCCAAGCACTCTCAGAATCTTTCAGCTTAGTGCACAACTGGGGAAGCAGATTATGCACGAATTTGTCGACGAACAATCTCTGGCCACCCTCAGTAGCCCTATCCTGACCACTATGATCTACAAAAGTCTCTTCAAATCGCGTGAAAAAGTCGGACACCGTTTCATCTTTCTTCTGTTTACATGCAGACAACTTGTCCCAATTAACATGCACTTCAGGCATCAAAGTCTTCATGTAATTAATTATCCTACCAGGGAGTAGAGTAATAATATCTTCAGGTTTAGCACCTCCTACTTGTCTATCATTCGCAGCACGAAGGTTAACCCATGTATCACCCAATTCTTGATCATGATCCGTATGACGAATCGTACTCCAAATAGGCTGTGGGACAACATTTCCAAACAACATATCTATGTCTGCTAAGTTCATGATACACAAACCCACAGTTTGAGTGAGCTCTTTATAATAGCCTGCTGGATTTTTGCGCGGATCAGGCAAAGACTGCTTAATAGCCAAAACTTCAACACGCTTCCAAGGAACATGTACCCAAACTCGTTGAAAGTGTGCAGCAACAGGTGGATGAGCATTAGGACCAGCAGGTCTCCAAACTGGAGGAACCTCACGCATCGGATATTGACGTGCTGCTCTCCTAACTGATGAATCAGGCTCAAACAATCGCTCAGAAGGAGTGTCACTACGAAATGACAATATAGTCGCAACTGCTCTCCCAACATCATGAGGACCCACAACGGTCCCTTTCGCAAATTCAGAACGTATTCGATACAACTCATTAGGAGCTTGACCTACTTCTTCAACCCATTGTTCATGGAGGAACCCACACATCATGTCAAAGACGTACCGTTGCTTTGGTGCTTCCCATTGTAGGAAAACATCCATAACACCTTCAAGATCATACTGAGAAGCGTACGCAATCCATTTACGCGCCAAATGATCCAAAACTGTACGCTCATCTGTATCAGGCAACTGACTACGTGATTGTCTACGTTCACTAACCGGAGACATACCCAATTGTCCTAACAAAGGAGAAAAGAAACCAGAAACTGCAGCAGTCATTCTCTGTCTAGCAGAAGGAGAAGGTGAAAGAATAAGAGAAGACGAAACAATAGTAGAAGAATCCAAAGGCGGAACAGAAGGAGTATTATAGATAGACGTAGGAGTAGCAGACGAAGAAGGAGGCAAAGTTGGCAGCCCCTGAGGAGGCTGCGCCAAAGGAATAGTAGCCAACGGAAGAGGAGCTGGCTGTGGAGGATTTGCAGGTGGCACGACAACCGGAGGTTGTGGAACTACAACTGGTAGTGGCGGTGCCGTAGCATTCTGTGTATAAGGGGGTGGCGAATTCAATAGATGCGACATTAAAGGATCTTTTGCAAGATCTTTCTTTGCTTCCTGTTCTTTAGGTGGCAAAACTGGGTAGCATTTATCTACCGCTAACTTCCTAACCCTAAGCATCTGTTCACTCTCTTGCTCTTCCTCATTATCCCTATATGCTATAGCTGCTTGCACCATTGGCAAACCTCGTTCTCGTTCATTCTTCTTCGCTAATTTAATTTCTTTCTGTTTGGCTTCTTTGCGCCATATTCGGAAAGAGTCAAACATTGCCGGCCGGGCTTTCTTTTTGAACAGTTTAACTTCGAGATTATCTAAAATCTCAGTTTCAAAGCTACCGTAACGAGGCCACTGTAGGACACCGTCTTTCTTTGTATATTTAACCCAGAGGTCATTATAACCAATAGGGCCCATACCATGCTTCACATAGAGTTCATATGTAGGAGTTCCAATCGGAGGAACCGGACACGAATCCTCTAACCGGGAATCCTTAGAACAACCACAACCAAATATCTTTCCAAGTCTGCTAAGACCAGGCATCTTCGCTCACTAGTCTAGCTTCAAACTTCAAGGGAAAATCTGAAAACGATAGTCTCGTGAATACACGAGTCCCTCGGCTTTGGGGCCTGCAGGTACCAAATCAAAAAAATCCACGAAGGGATACCAAAAACAAACTAAGGACTGGGAGACGCTCCACTCATACTTAACTGAAATGTCGATGGCGTCACCAGAAGACCAGTCTATCGTCTGGCTCTACAAATCGTCTAAGGCTCCAAGACAGGGCGACAGTCAGGGCAGCAGTCCTTCGTGCCGCTCGCAGCAAAGACTTTCGGATCACAACGACATACAGGGGTCGATGAAGTGGCTGGCCTTCCTCCAGAATTTTCACACGAAGCTCTCCACGATCTTTAGGCTTGGACCGGTACCGCTGAAGTCGCCCCACGTTGGGCGCCAACTGAAGGACCAGGTTTTAGAACCTAGCGGCGTCAGGGAAAACGTCCGATGCCTTCGAGTTCCCCTGCCTTGTCAAACAGAGACACAGGACGCTTCTTGATGACGTCAGACCAAAGTTTATTGGCTGCAACCAGGAAAAGAGGTCTACGAAGCACAACATGGGTGGTTCGCTAGAGACTGCACAAAGCATGGTCTTTTATGCCAAAAGTTACATTCCAAAGTAGCATCAATTACATACAAACTAGCCAATCACATGGTGACATTTCAAACATATCGTATAACGACAATCCCACTTTCCGTTGTCCAGCCCACCAGAAATGACCAAGCACATTCCAATTTCTTGTTCGATCAGGCCGGACAAACCCATCATAAAACCTCAACCCAAATCAGTGATTATGTCGTAAAGGAAGGAGCAGAAACAGATTGGAAGCAAGATAGAAAGGTGGGTGCAGTGTACTGTAAACTTCGGCATGTCCTGCTCTTTGATCTTTATCTGACCAGCTGTTTAACAAGGAACTGGCTCAGCGAGGTCAGCCTCGGGCAAGGGAGTCAGTTCGGTCAGGTCATTCAGAAGTCAGCTAAGTTGTACGTGTCCCAAGAACTCGTTCAGCCGTAGTCATCGGCCTATGTGAGGGCAACCATACAAAATAGCTGCCGTTCACAAAATGGAACCCGAAGGTTCAAACGAAATCCCTAAATACGTAGTGTTCTCATTAATTGATTATGGCGAAAACACTCGTACACATCGCACTCATGATTTGCGGTCCGCTGACACCAAAATCGTCTATTTCCGACGACCTTTATTGAACAGGTTCAGAACCACCGAATCTCAGACCCTCAAACTACGGAACTACAGCTCTCTGTCCAATTGTCCTTGGCACATTCTCCTTCCCGCCTGTCACCCCTTTCCACGCTGGCCCCTGTCACACTCTCCTCGGTAACAGTAACACTGACCCTTTCCGCTAGTAACCTGCCTGCCCCCTTCCCTCACCGACGTTCCCTCTGCCACACTCTCCCATTCTCTGTTCACCTCTCTCTCCAGTGACAGTGCCCCCGCCTCTCCCCCGCAGCTCCCAGCTGCAGCCTTCGCTTCTGTGCGTCCACAGGCAGCACAGCAGCATCGCGTGTGAAGAGAGGGGAAACAACACCAGCAGAGGCGCTCTTTCAACCTTCTGACTTTGATTTGACTTCAAGCCGCTATCACGTGATCCAGCTTATCATCCAGCAATTAACAACCCCCTTTTTCTCTCACAAGGAGAGGTGCCCCCCTGCACCGCCATCACCTGCATGCCAGTTCGTTCCTCATGCGCATTAGTTTTAGCCCTTCACATAAAGTCAAGAAAGGGAGTTCTTTGAGTTATAACTTGTTTTATTAGAGTTTACGCCCCTGGAAGCGTATGTGACTAGCATACAACAGGAAGAAAGCTAACAGATTTAATCTTGTCTTGCCAATGGATTTATTCAGCAGGAAAGATCACTGAAGGAGGGGGGTGTTAACAGCAAGGAACTGCAAATGGTAGACAGTTCCCTGAAAGTGCAACCCCGTGGGTTCTGCAGTCCCTGCAGGAGTCCGCAATAATTAAAAACCACCACCTTTTCGCCATTTTGTGAATCACAACATTCCTGAGTAATTTTCCCGATACCCACTATTTTAACTGATCTGCAGTGAAAAAACATCATGTTGTTTGCTTTATTACTGCAGCGCCAGCGACCTCCTGCCCAGGATGAGATAAATAAATCATGGCCGCAGCAGGGCAGGCAGCAGCACAGAGGCACCTTTCCCCAACCCTCCTCCCTATTTGGGGACATGCTGAAAGCTTAGGTAGTATACATTCCTCTCATTGGTTACCACTGGCTTTGTGGTTTGTCACTCACATTTGCTTGCTTTATATTTGCTGGGTTCGTATTTGCTACCTTTATTTTAGTCCATTAGCATGTCTTTGTCCCTCCTATGAAGCTTACCCTGTTCACCACCTCTCTGATAGGCTCTTTCTATTCTTAAACTTTTCGGGAAGTCTTTTTTTTTCTTTTCTTGTAAAACACTGCATGAGTGTGCATATTTTTTTGGGCTGTTTTCCTGAGGTACTTCTCTGCTCCCCCTCTTCCCGTTCTATCCTTAGATGCTCCTCCACCCACTACTCCACATTGTTTTCTACGAGTCCTCACCCCATCCCTATGGAGCGCCCCACTTTGATCTCTCCACGTGGATCTCTCTCACACCCTTCTCTTCTCCCGCCCAGTGCTCCACATTGTTCTCTTTCTTGCCTGTCGTGCTCTCCTCTGGCCAGCTCTCAACGTTCCTTCTCCAGGCACGCGCTTGGCCTCACAAAGGCTTGAAAGCTTGGAGGCAATCTGCTCCCCCCCCCCTTGTGTTTATGGCGTTTATCGCTCGCTAATGCATTTTTTTTCCCCTCCCACCCTTCCTTTGATGTCCCCGTGGCCTCTGCCTGTCGCCTCCGTCCTTCACAGCCCCTCTCTGTCGTGGAATCTCAAATTTGGGGACTACATCTTCAAAACAAGCCTGTTCACATTGACACTTGCAATTAGAATCCTTTCTTTCTTTCCTTTTATCCTTTCTTTCCTTCTTTTCTTTCCTTCCTTTCCTTCCTTCCTTTCAATCCATTCTTGCCTTCCTTTTCTTTCTTCCATTCCTTCCTTCCTTTCCTTCCTTCCTTTCCATCCTTTCTTGCCTTCCTTTTCTTTCTTCCATTCCTTCTTTCCTTTCCTCCCTCCCTTTCATTCCTTTCTTTCTTTCCTTCCTCCCTTCTTCCTTCTTTCTTTCGTTCTTTCTTTCTTCCCTTCCCTTCCACATTATCACTCAGCGCCATCACGGCATCACTCAGCGCCACCCCAGCATCACTCAGCGCCACCCCAGCATCACTCAGCGCCTCTCCAGCACCACTCAGCACCACCACAGCACCACTGAGCACCACCACAGCACCACCACAGTATCACTCAGCACCACCACATTATCACTCAGCACCACCACATTATCACTCAGCACCACCACATTATCACTCAGCACCACCACAGCACCAACACAGCACCACTCAGCACCAACACAGCACCAACACAGCACCACCACAGCATCACTTAGCACCACCACAGCATCACTTAGCACCACTACAGCATCACTCAGCACCACCACAGCATCACTCAGCACCACCACAGCACCACTCAGCACCACCACAGCACCACTCAGCACCACCACAGCACCACTCAGCACCACCACTCGATCCCTCGCCCACACTCCATCCGCCGCCCACACTCCATCCCTCGCCCACACTCCATCCCTCGCCCACACTCCATCCCTCGCCCACACTCCATCCCACGTCCACACTCCATCCCTCGTCCACACTCCATCCCTCGCCCTCTTGCCCTGCCTCTATCTCTCGCCCTCCCTCTATCTTTCGCCCTCCCTCTATCTTTCGCCCTCCCTCTATCTATCGCCCTCACTATCCATCGCATCACCACAGCATCACTCAGGGGCACCACAACATCACTATGCGCTACCAGAGCATCACTGAACGCCACAGCGTCACTCGTCGCCGCCACAATATCATTCAGAGCCACCACAGCATCAATCTGTGCAACCATTCAAGAACAACTGATTCAAATATGTTCTCTCAATGTTTCAAACTTTATTACAAATGTCACAAAAAAATGTTAATATTTCACTTCTGTTCTTGTATTTTCATCACAATAAAATACACTAAACATAATCTTCCAAAAAGTTATTTGCAAAAGTTTAAGCAATTGCCATTATAAATTACAATAACTTTTATTTAAGTATTAAATATTGAAAAAAATACAACCCATTGTTATTTTTCATATTAATACATCTAAGTCATGTAAATACAACACATATTGCATTACAAATGCTATAGGTGTCACGTTTGCAAAAGTTAACACTATTGGCATTGTAAATGACAAAGTTATTAATTTCGCTATTTTCAAAACAAAAACAAAAATAAAAAATGTGTCATTTACAATACTAACCTCTTAGCAGCTATGGAACGTCCAGCTCCAGTGCTGCGCAGGTGAGGTTCGAACGTCCAACGGCCAACGGCAGCACTCCTGAGGTAGTGGTGCCGTCGGCCGTTGGAATAGGCGCAGCACCTAAGAGGCTAATGCCTTTAACTTTACTAATGCGAGCCCTATTGCATTGCAAATGCTTGTTTAAAAAACATCTCTGACTATCCATCAACCTCCTGGTATATTTCAGAGCATCTACTTTAGTGTAAAATGCTCTTAGTTTTGGCACACTACCTAAAACTAAATTACAGAACGCCTCTTCTCCTTTGCAGCAGCCCTAAAACACTTGAAGGCACTCCCTAGCTGTACCAGCTCATATTTGGTTTGATGCAAAGTTTGAAGAATTTGTCGGGGCTATTAAAATATATGTTTCTATTAGCCACCACGATATAGAGCTCTTGCACAGGTTACCAAATTAAAGCCTTAATTTTTCCCAATTTGATCTGCCGTGCCACTTCAGAGATGCTGTACATTTGTGGGGATGGAGCTCTTCTTCAGTTGTATGGAAACAGATGATGCACTGTTTTTTATTAGGAAAGTGACCACATATTAAAGTACCTTTACATTTTTTTGCGTGCTCATCCTTTAGCTAATGGATTCTCTCAGAGCGATATATGCAGCATAAGGTCCCACTGAAATGCAAGAAAGAATTTGAGTCTAATAAACTTGTAAAGCTGGCTCTAGAAATTACCTATGCTTGGTATCTGATTCTGACTGTATTCTAGTGAAGATATATGCTTGTTTTCCTAGGATATGAGTTTACCTTAACTAAATGAAAAGGCAAGAGGCATTTGGCAAAACAGAAACAAGTTAGTTTAATTAAACGCTACAGTCGAGAGACCCTCAACAGAGTTTTTGCTCAAAGTCTCTCCGTGTACAAAGTTTTGGGTGCTGTTATATACAGTTCATGAGGTACAATAAAAAAATTCTGCATTCCAAAAGCCTCTCAGTTGTAAATCAACAAGCCCGGGCATCTGATAAAGACACAGATTGCTCTCGACTTCAGAGAAAGCTAGAGTGGGCCTGTGTGTGTGTCCAGATGTCCAGCATGAGAAGCACAGGATCACTATGAGCGGGCTGCAAAAGTAATTCTTGGAGACCCTTTCCCTCACATTGTTACCCTCTCTGTCAGACTGAGGAGGTTCCAATTTTGCCACCCTTGGCGTAAAACAGAGACTTTTTAACAGGCCTGTCCAATGAGTGGACCTTGGATGTTTTGGAAGCTTTTAGGGGAGGAGGAGGCCAAATGTTCCTCCCCCAATGGGAGTCAGGTGGACAGACGGGGTTTGCCGAGTAAGTAGGCCAAATGGACACCTTGCTTGGGTGGATTTTGACCGCTGACTTGATGCCAGATTTGTGCATGGCTGAAGAGTTCTCTGGTCTTCCTGAAAACTCCTTCCCAAAACATCCAGGGAAGGCTGGCTTCCGCCACTGGAGAAGATGCCTCGTTTTGAAACTATAGGAGGACCTGTTTGCAGGTAAACCCAGAGGCGGTTGAGACTTACACCCCGAACCAGCCTCCACCATTCCTGGGGGATGTGATGGTTCTGTGCGTGTTGCGATCCAGGGTCCACTGTCGTGCTTGGCCATACAATTCTAAGAGATTTTCAATATAACCCCGGACTTCCCTTCTGAGGAGCGCTTGACGTTCTGTGGTTGCTCTGGCAAGCATCCTAGAGGAGTGGGCGGATGTTGTAGGTCTGAACTCGAAAAGGGAGAGTCCAGGGGAGGAGCAGGCTATAGTTCCATTCTCAATGAAGTGGATTGACATTCTCAATTTGGACAATTGGTCCCACCCCAATATATTGATCGGGAAGGACAGACAGTAGAACTGTTTCCTGATCTTGTTTACTCCTATTTCCTGAAAGAGGGGTTCAGTGAGAGGGACTTTGGCCATGGATCTCAAAATCCCCTGTATCTTGGCAGTGCTATTTGATTTATGGGCTGCTCATTCCTGTAGGCATGACCTAGCTACCCCTGTATCCACCAGGAAGTTGTACGGTGTTTTGTTTATGAGCATTGTGACCACTGTGCCCTCTTCAAGCCTGTCTGGGGCTGCCAGGGGGTTGAACATGTTTTCATAAGCCTTGGTGTTCTTTGGTGAGTGCTCCCTATCTGCTTCCTGGGTTGTCAGGGCCCTTTCTAGGCTTTCACCTTTGCTGTCGGACTTAGAGGAGCTGGAGCCTTCCTCTTTATGTTGCTAGCTCTGTGGTCGGTCGTGTATGGTGCATGTTGGGGCCGCCCCCCGTTTGTCCCACATTCTTATCTAGATCATTTGCATGTCTCTCTCTTGTCCCTTACGTCTAGTCTGAATGAAAGTTTTGATGAATTCTAGGATGATGGTATCAAATGATCCCTCCTCTGGCAATGGAAGGAGTGTGACCTGGTATGGACATGCCACTCACAGCAGTATCTCTCTATTCTCCAAGCCTGGTGAGGGACTTCTCTCGCATGTGGGTAGTGGAGTCTCCATGACGGATTGGGAAGTGTGTTTATTTTAAGGTCTTGTCTCAGGAGGGTTTTTGAATTGTCATAATTTTGGGGATCTGTGTACACGGGGTGGTAACAAAAATCATTCTACTTGGTCATGACCCTGAAAAATACTGATGCATCAAAGCTATAAATAAATAGAAAAATAGAGACCAATATGCAATGAAATATTAACAACCTGTTACAAAAGTGCAATTGTTAGTTCAGAGCGGTATGTGTTGGTTTGTAGCAGTAAACTAGCAATCACGAACCTTTGATTTGGAAAAAAAGGGGCTATTATTACCTAAAGCATCACCGTACTAACATGACATAACATTTAAACATGCAGCATGATTTGAAAAATTGCAATAGCACCACAACATTAATAAATGTATAACAATTGAAAAAATCTATTAGAGATTAAAAAGGTTGACAGAATAAATTGACATTTTGTTAAAAAAAACTGTGCCCTCTCCTAGTGCCTGTAGTCCTTGGAGAGGTGATGCTCTGCTCAGTTTGCAAGCTAGGTGAGCCTGATAGTCTGTCACTATAGGCTCGGCGGACAAAAATTAGCAATGATTTAAGTGGAGAAAAAGGAATAACTTGATAACTATCAGTCCTCTGTGGCCTGATACAAGCAGCACCTGATTCACCAAGGTCCATATTTTTCCTAATTTCTGAATTACACCCTATATCACACCCAGGTTTTGTGCGTATCACTGCCTTATGCCCAGCGTTCCTAGCAGAGAGAACAAGCAGTAAAAATGCAATAGGTCTTGTGTAGGAAGGTGGCTACCTGACTATGGTTACCCCAGATGTTTTGCCTTGTGTTTAGCTGGTTTTCGACTTAGTTGGCCTGGTTCCCTGCTAATCAGGGCACCAGGCTATCTGCTCTCTCTGTAAAATGGATTCCATGTACCCTAGGTGCATAACTAAATTGGTTTGGGTCACCTTATCAGCCCCTGTACAGAGCACTATAGGTGCCCAGGGCCTAGGTGCATCCAATGCCTACCAGGGGCTGCAGCTTATCTTTTGCCACCCCTGGCTGGCTATCCAAAATTGACACAACTGGCTGATCACTCAGCTGGGGCAAGGTGGTGTAATCACCCCTTGCTTAGATATAGTATGCCTATATCTAAACCTATCTGGACACATATAAACCTATACGCCACTCCTATGGCAGGCCTTAACAATCCTGGAGGCAGAGTGCTTGGTTTTATGTGAGATGGTGCTCTAGCATGAGCTGAGCCTATCTGCAGCTGTCGGGACCAATTCCCTAAGCTGTTCCGGGATAATGCCATACCATATACTATTAAGTGCATTATAATCCTCACGGTTATATGTTAACTTTGGTTTGGCTTTATCAAAACATGTCGTGTAAGGTGTCATACGATTTGGAATACTACCCCCTCGCTAGTCCTGGAGACGGGGGTAGCATTCCACCCCTCTAGGGGGAGACGACATGTTACTTTGCTAAAACGCGGTTGATTTTAAAAAGAGCCTCAGATCCACAAAATGGATGCTTCTGCCACAGACACAAGTCTGGCCTCCTGCAGCTGACCGAAACTCAGCCAAGGAGGCCTGGACAAAGGATTTCCTGTCACAGGGAGGTGTCACACCACCCCAGACAGGAGATAGTGGATTGTAGCAGGGAGGTTCTGGGGCAGACCAGCCCCAGTCCCAGCGCGGCCTGGACAAAGGTAATCCAGCCCCCTAGATTGGTATAAGAATGGGAGCAGTGCCAACGCACTCGATTATCCTGATGAAACATTTGAAACGAAACTCTGGACCCTTCGACATCCTACTCGCCATAGAAGACTGAAGAATCTCCCTTGTGGTCAAGGAGTGACCACCCTGTGCAAACAGGCACCATCCAGCACCTCGGTGTCTGCTTTGTTGCAGTTCCCGCCGGAACTCGAGCGACAAAGATCGACGAGATCAAGCTTGCCTGCCTTCTGCCAGCCCGATCCACAGTCCCTGCAGAGCTGAGACCCGTGGGGGCGTTACCGGAAGCATGGGGCACGCCATCTTGAAAAGACCACGAGACGCTGACCGTGCAGCCCACGAGTGACCCTCGAAGCTGTACACCGGGGTTTGAGAAGCCCCAGCCCTGAGCCACTTTTGCACCGAAGCTCACCCCTCTACACTCGACGAGTGCTGCGTGGGGCTCTTCTGCTTCTTTTGGCTCAACGCGTTGGCCCGGTCACTTGCCCGCTGGCTTGTGGCCCCTGTGCCGACGAAACTTGAAATACGACTGGTGATTCTGGTTGCTCCAGACTTGCACCCGCTCCGACCCTCCTGGTCCGAGTGAGAAGCAATCTTCCAGTCCTGCGTGGATTGCTCTTGCCAAGTGTTGTTTGCTCCGATCTTGAAGCCGACAGCGCCGACGGTGAGAGCCTTCATGGGACAGCTCGTGACCCGCTCCTGGACGTCGCAGATTTCCCAGAACCCACGTGGCAGTGGAGAGAAGCTCCTTGACAACCACCTGATTGCGCCCAACATTGCCTGCTTCCGTCCTGGTTCCACCCTGGTCACGGATGAGTGACCCAGACTCTGTCCCCTCTGCTTTCAGGTACTTTTCGACTGCAATCCACCCTTGGATCACACCGGACACTTCTCCTTCACATCGCCTGCAGCATCTTCAGCTTCAAGCACCAACAACCTGCGTGACGAAACCCGACGCCACTTCGACCCTATGCACCCGCTTCCTGTGGGTGAGGTAACTCAGCAACGCCGGTGTTTCCACACTGGTACACACCTCTAGGGTCTGTGTCTAAAGTTTTATCCTTCTAGGTTAAGCGGAAGTATCCTTAAACTCTAACTGTGTAACTTTTACGCACCATTGACTTTGCATTTGTGTATGCGTGTGCTTTAAGCGCTGCACCCGAATCCCGCGGGCTTTTCCCGACTTCAGCATTGCTTGTCCCGACTGCTCCCAGCGATTCCCTAGGCCCTAGGCCTAACCACTGTTCGATTGGTATCTCTTATACCGCTTTCTTTATATATGGTTTCAGTGGCCACCCGCCCTCATCCATAATTGTGCAACTTTCATATGTTATACTGTGCTTTTGATTTAACGCTTGTGCCCCTTTGCTCATAAAGAGTACTGGGGATTATTTTAGTAATAAACACATATATTTTTATAATATATACTTGTGTGGTGTCCTTTCATTTGATATTACAGGATTGTGATTGGTAAAACAGCTCGCTTAACACGACCTCTTGAGTTTAGCCTTTCAGGCTGCTTAGTCCATGCTACCCCTAGGATAGCTTATCTATAAGGTTGACTTACAACCAGACACCATAGGGGATTGTTTGGACTGATACAAGGTGGTTCCAGAATTGGAAACATCATATATCAGGCCAACTTCTCACATTGGTGTGCAGCGGTGCGGTTTTGAGCTTGCTGTTGTTTTACCATTGCAATCTTTTTATCAAATTGAAAGATCACATCAAGTACCTTAGGTACATATAAATCAAAAGCTTAGCATATTTAAGTTCTACTGAACTTAGTTGTAGATTAAAGGGATTAGCATACCATGACTACAACTCACTAGCAAGGTACAGTAGGAAAACACTTAGTGTAGGTAAGTGCACCACTTGCACCTCACTAGCAGTCATGTCTGACACAGGTGTAGCCTCTGGCTCTCAGCCTGTGACAGTTGACCAGACCAAGGCAACTTCCAGATATGACACCCTCAGCCACAGAGACCTGAGTACCTTGTGTACTGTAAGGGGGCTGAAAAAGGGTCGCAACCCTACCATTCCTATCCTGATAGCCATCCTGGAGAAGGATGACCTTGAGCAAGCTAGCATAGCTCCCTTAAGATCAGGAGATAGAGTGAAACCCCAAGAGAATGAGAATAGCACCCCAGAGGATGAGGTGGACCCTGAACCACATAATGATGAAGATTCAGATCAAGGGGATATCCAGGTACATGTGGGGAGGCTTAGCCAAACCAACTTGGACCTACTTGGAAATGGAGAGGGCCAGCACCTCCCCAGAGTACAAAGCAGAACTGTTCCAGGCAATATAAGGGTGAGATCTCCCTCTGTGGATTCTCACATTTCTAGTGTCTCCAGAAACTCTCAAAGGGGAATGACTTCCCCCCCAGAGAAGAGAGCATAAGGCCAGGATGAGAGCTGTAGAACTCCAGATAGAGAGGGAAGAGTTAGCCCTGGCCCAAGGTAAACTTCCTTTAGCAAGGGAACAGAAAATGTGTGGCTTAGATGCCACTGGTGGCAGCAACAATATTCCTAGAGAGAAAGACAGGTCCTATAATACTAGAAACCTGACAAAGATTGTGCCCCCCTACACAGAAGGGGATGGCATCCACAAGTGGATAACTGCGCTTGAGAGAGCCTGCATGGTACAGCAGGATCCTGAGGAACAGTGGGCAGCAATCTTATGGTACTCCTTTTCAGAGAAAGGGAGAGATAAGCTCCTCACTGTCAGACATGAGGATGCTAAAAACTACAAAGTCCTGAAGAGTGCTCTAATAGATGGGTTTGGCTTAACCACTTAACAGTACAGGTTGAAGTTCAGAGACACCCAGAAGGCACAGACACAGGACTGGACTGATTTTGTAGATTGTGCTACTAAGGCTCTGGAGGGTTGGCTACATGGCAGCATAGTACATGACTTCACATGATTGTATAATTTGATTATGAGGGAGCAGATCCTAAGTAATTGTCAGAACCAGCTCCTACGCCAGCACCTGGTGAACTCAGATTTGACCTCTCCCCAAGAATTGGGAAAGAGGGCAGATAAATGGGTCAGAACCAGGATTAGGCCTAAGAATCAGGACAATAACCAGAAGAAGGAGTCTACCAAGCCTCAAGACAAGGGTGGGGATAAAAGTAAAGAAAAGACTTCCCCAGGGCCCCAAAACTCCAAGGATGGGGGTGGGTTCCAAGACACTTCATCTACCCAGAAAAAGCCATACTGTCATGTCTGTAAACAGACTGGCCATTGGAAATCAGACAGCTGTTGTCCAAAGAATGGCAATAAAGAGAATATACCTCCAAAGCCAGCTCCAACACCTCCTGTTACTGTCAGCAGTAATCCCCCAGGAAGTGGGAGCACACCCAGGAATCTGGGTGGGTTTACTTTTGGAGCCCAGGTGGACCCTGGCCTATCCAGGTCCCCATCCCCAAATGATCTTGTTTATGAGACTGGCATGGGGTTTGCCAACTTCTCTGATTGCCCAAATACATTGAGCAAATATAGACAAGAACCTATCATCAATGGTTTGAAAGTTGAAGCCTTTAGAGACACAGGGGCTAGCATCACCATGGTGGCTGACTGTATAGTCCCCTCTAAGCAACTTTTACCTGGTGCCACATACCAGGTGACACACATTGATGGAATTCAAACAAATCATCCCATGGCAGTAGTAAGTCTCAGCTGGGGAGGTGTCACTGGCCCAAAGAGAGTGGCAGTGTCATCAAACTTGCCTGTAGACTGCCTACTAGGAAATGATTTGGAAATCTCAGCCTGGGATGAGGTTGAACAGGAAACCCATTCTAGAATGGTAAATGCCAATGGAAAGGTTAGTGGGGCTGTAATGGCTACAGCCCCAACCCAAGATGTACTTCCTGAAAAGGTTGGTAGGGCTGTGCAAGACTCAGCCCCATCTTTAGCAGAAGCTCTTCCTAAACAGAATAGCAAAGCTGATATGATAACAGCAGAAACCCAAACTGAGTCTCCTCCTGAAAAGGTTGGTGGGGCTGTGATGGCTACAGCCCAAACTCAAACAGATATGTGTGTTGTGAAGCCTGAAATGATGGATCACTCCACCCAAACTGAGAGCATGGAGGAGGAGGAGAAATCTCCCCCTCACCAGACATTAGGACAGGATCAGCCTCCTCAGGGAACTGATCTTACCCCTGATGAAGGAACTGCCCCAGTGGTTGTTAGGCCTGGCCTGACAGAGCCTCTGATGGCAGTGGACCCTTCTCAGGTGGGACCCAGTCTGGAATAGGTACCTGCCCCTCTGTACCTTGCCTTAGTCAGCCCAGGGCTGCAGAGGACAAGAGGGACAGTGAGACCCCCTGTCAAATAAAGCACCCCCATCAACAGATAAGGGGCACCAAAACTAGTAGCCCTAGTAAGGTGAAAACTTTAAAAACTCCTGAGGGAGCCCCCTTAAAGTAGTTAGGGACCTCCCACAGATGGCTTCTGTTGGGCACAGCCAAACATGGGACCCAAAGGGCCCAAACCTGAACTGTCCCTCCAGTAAACCAAAACAAGGGACCCAGCCTCCAGCTTTAGGTAGCCAGAGGTTGACCCTGAGAGCACAGTGCAACTCTGTTGAAGAAAGAAAGGCACACATGGTGGAAGATAATTGGAGGAAGCTGAGCCCTAAATTAGTGGAGCCTCACTTCGATACTCCATATCCAAACCAGCCTTTAACTTTGCATAAACACACCCAAGGTAATGATTTCCTATGGTGGAGACCCTCTAATACCCCAATGGGTGAGGGACTGCTTAGTGGACCATGAGACAGGGGGTACCCATGCTAGTGCAGGTACTTCCTTATATGGCCACTCAGGCAATATAGGCTTACCTGGGCAAGGATAGCCTTATCTCCTTTCGTTTGGGGGAGGGGGGGTGGGGGTTGTGTAGGAAGGTGGCTACCTGACTATGGTTACCCCAGATTTTTTGCCTTGTGTTTAGCTGGTTTTTGACTTAGTTGGCCTGGTTCCCTGCTAATCAGGGCCCCAGGCTATCTGCTCTCTCTGTAAAATGGATTCCATGTACCCTAGGTGCATAACTAAATTGGCTTGGGTCACCTTATCAGCCCCTGTACAGAGCACTATAGGTGTCCAGGGCCTAGATGCATCCAAGGCCTACCAGGGGCTGCAGCATATCTTTTGCCACCCCTGGCTGGCTATCCAAAATTGACACAATTGGCTGATCACTCAGCTGATGCAAGGTGGTGTATGCCTATATCTAAACCTATCTGGACACATATAAACCTATAAGCCACTCCTATGGCAGGTGAGATGGTGCTCTAGCATGAGTTGAGCCTGTCGGCAGCTGTCAGGACCAATTCCCTAAGCTGTTCTGGGATAATGCCATACCATATACTATTAAGTGCATTATAATCCTTGCGGTTATATGTTAACTTTGGTTTGGCTTTATCAAAACATGTTGTGTAAGGTGTCATACGATTTGGAATACTACCCCCTCGCCATTCCTGGCGACGGGGGTAGCATTCCACCCTTCTAGAGGGAGAAGGCATGTTACTTTACTGAAACACGGTTGATTTTAAAAGAGCCTCAGCATCACAAAATGGACGCTCTGCTACAGACACGAGTCTGACCTCCTGCTGCTGACCGAAACTCAGCCAAGGAGGCCTGGACAAAGGATTTCCTGTCACAGGGAGGTGTCACACCACCCCAGACAGGAGATAGTGGATTGTAGCAGGGAGGTTTGAAAGAAACCAGACACTGCCTGGGGAGCACAAGGCTTCCCCTTGCATAATCCGGCCAAACCGGTTCTGGGGCACACCAGCCCCTGTCCCAGTGCGGCCTGGATCAAAGGGAAAGGGGTGTATCCACCCCCTTCCTGGGTCCCACCCATAGGAGGGGACCTAGCAGGTAATCCAGCCCCCTAGATTGGTATAAGTGTGGTAAATAAAATTACCGGACTATTTTTCTATACATTAAATGACAATAAGGATAGCTCAATCAAATAAGAGGCAGAGTCCGTGGTATCTGAGTCATACGGGCTTTAATGAAGTGCTTCGAGACACGGGACATCGGGTTCCATCACCACTAAGGTTCAGGAAGGGATATTCAACATTTTATTAACATCACACATTATATATAGTAAAAGCATATAATTGAAATGAATACAGTAGGCGTAACAGGTGAAAAGAGAGAGATAAGAACACATGTGCGTAACAGAAGGTGTAAAGAGGCGTACACGTAGGCGTGCACTTGACATGTCAGAGAAACGTCACAAGTGGGTGGATGCTTAGAGAAAGTTTGCAGGATCAGCAGAAACCTTTGGCACGTATGCGCGCGCAACTAAGCATGACGTGTAACTGGGGAGAGCTGGGGGCTTTGACTTTAGCACTAGTAGAGGAGACTAATGTCTGGGATGTCAGAACGACCTGCACCTATAGCATATCTGGTATCTTGTGTTTAAAGGATGTAGTGTCTGAAGTAAAAGGTCTCTCGGGCAGAGGCCGTTCATCACTGAATGCTAGTGCGTGCATATGGATCTTCATGCAAAGTACGGGGGCCATGGGCCTACCATGGTAACGGGTGCAGTAAATTACTTGCATGGAGACAGAAAGGCAGGGCCCTTTGCTCTGCAGCCGGGAATATGTTTACCTATTTCACTAGACTCGAATGTGTTTTCGCAGAGGCTGAGCAGATGACTGTAGGCAAAATACTGTCTTGGCAGGCAGGCCAGGCCGAGCCGGGCACCGCTTGTCTGGGCAGGATGTAAGGTAGAGGTCAGGGATGCATACCTAAACTGCAGCTTCCAGAGACAGAAGAGACTCGGAGCCTCAATTAAGGGCCTGGCTCGGCTGAGCCAGAAAACATGGAGAAAACGTGTGCTTTATTCAAAAGTGCACCATGTAAAGACGTTGGCACCATAGGCCTAGAAGCCTAATTAACGTGGTTTTCTTGGAGAACTGTATAACTGACATGTTAACGTTGGACGCAAATGCATATGCGTCTTCCTGGCAGGCACGGAAAAGGAATTACATGACATACATGGGGCACATGTGTATGGATGGGGTGCGAGTGGGGGACACATTGGCTACCTAAAAATTTCTACTTCCTCATAAGAATGGGAGCAGTGCCAACGCACTCAGATTATCCTGATGAAACATAAGAAACGAAACTCTGGACCCTTCGACATCCTACTCGACGTAGAAGACTGAAGAATCTCCCTTGTGGTCAAGGAGTGACCACCCTGTGCAAACAGGCACCATCCAGCACCTCAACGTCTGCTTTGTTGCAGTTCCCGCCGGAACTCGAGCGACAGAGATCGACGCTTGCCTTGACGCTCAAGCTTGCCTGCCTTCTGCCAGCCCGATCCACAGTCCCTGCAGAGCTGAGACCCGTGAAGGCGACCGGAAGCGTGGGGCATGCCATCTTGAAAAGACCACGAGACGCTGACCGTGCAGCCCACGAGTGACCCTCGAAGCTGTACACCGGGGTTTGAGAAGCCCCAGCCCTGAGCCACTTTTGCACCGAAGCTCACCCCTCTACACTCGACGAGTGCTGCGTGGGGCCCTTCTGCTTCTTTTGGCTCAACGCGTTGGCCCGGTCACTTGCCCGCTGGCTTGTGGCCCCTGTGCCGACGAAACTTGAAATACGACTGGTGATTCTAGTTGCTCCAGACTTGCACCCGCTCCTCTGAAAAGGAGCACCCGCTCTGACCCTCCTGGTCCGAGTGAGAAGCAATCTTCCAGTCCTGCGTGGATTGCTCTTGCCAAGTGTTGTTTGCTCCGAGCTTGAAGCCGACAGCGCCGACGGTGAGAGCCTTCGTGGGACAGCTCGTGACCCGCTCCTGGACGTCGCAGATGCCCCAGAGCCAACGTGGCAGCGGAGAGAAGCTCCTCGACAACCACCTGATTGCGCCTGACATTGCCTGATTCCGTCCTGGTTCCACCCTGGGCACGGCTGAGTGACCCAGACTCTGTCCCCTCTGCTTTCGGGTACTTTTCGACTCTGATCCACCCTTGGATCACACCGGACACTTCTCCTTCACATCACCTGCAGCATCTTCAGCTTCAAGCACCAACAACCTGCGTGAAAAAACCCGACGCCACTTCGACCCTATGCACCCGCTTCCTGTGGGTGAGGTAACTCAGCAACGCCGGTGTTCCCACACTGGTACACACCTCTAGGGTATGTGTCTAAAGTTTTATCCTTCTAGGTTAAGCGGAAGTATCCTTAAACTCTAACTGTGTAACTTTTACGCACCATTGACTTTGCATTGCTGCATGCGTCTGCTTTAAGCGCTGCACCCGAATCCCGCGGGCTTTTCCCGACTTCAGCATTGCTTGTCCCGACTGCTCCCAGCGATTCCCTAGGCCCTAGGCCTAACCACTGTTCGATTGGTATCTCTTATACCACTTTCTTAATATATGGTTTCAGTGGCCACCCGCCCTCATCCATAATTGTGCAACTTTCATATGTTATACTGTGCTTTTGATTTAACGCTTGTGCCCCTTTGCTCATAAAGAGTACTGGGGATTATTTTAGTAATAAACACATATATTTTTATAATATATACTTGTGTGGTGTCCTTTCATTTGATATTACAGGATTGTGATTGGTAAAACAGCTCGCTTAACACGACCTCTTGAGTTTAGCCTTTCAGGCTGCTTAGTCCATGCTACCCCTAGGATAGCTTGCCTATAAGGTTGACTTACAACCAGACACCATAAGGGATTGTTTGGACTGATACAAGGTGGTTCCAGAATTGGAAACATCATATATCAGGCCAACTTCTCACATCTTGCCTTTTATTAAGTTAAAGCCATTTGCTTTGCAATACAATACCATTAGCAAAGCGAATAGCTTTAACTTAATCAAAGGCGAGACCTATTGCATTTTCAATGGTTGTTTTGGGGTTGTGCACGCATAGATTAGATGCAGAGACTCCCAGAAGCCGACAGGTAGTAGATGCGCTCAGACTCGTCTCCCTCTGTTATCGGCCAGGAAGGGGCGCGGTAGCTCCTGCTGACAGGGGTGATTGTCGTCACTTGCGTCCTGAGAGAATTCAATAATTTCCTAACTATGTAATAAATGCAATATACTGCCGTGCACTGCAAAACAAAGCAGTGTAACCCCGCTGCCAGTGCTGCTGCCCTGATCCCCACTGAAAGCACGGAAAATGGCCCCTGACTGCTGCTGGGTAGTAAAATACAGCGGTGTGTCCTGGACCCCGGTGCCGCTGCACCTGCTGCACCAATGTTAGCCAAGACCCCGCCGGCTACACTGAAACGCAAGAAAAAGTGTAGTATGATAAAAATACAACTGTAAAAAACAAACAAGACAACGCAATACACTAATGTATAGCACAACCAAGAGCAAAAAACACTCAACGGAATGCAACACCACGCAATGCAATTCAATTCAAGACACAACAGTACAATATGAAATAGTATACTGCAGTACAATAAACAAAAATACCCCACCAACATCAGAGCCTACCCAGCCATCCACCCACCCATGCTAAGCCATTTTTTTTTTTGTAAAACAATTTTTATTGCAGAGTTCAATGTAAGTAGAACAACATACTAGCATTATTTTGTTGCGGGACCTTCGGCCCGTAGGTTCCATCCGGTTATCATGCACACAGCCGTACAACCCACATCCCGGAGGCCGGGCGGCGTTCCTTGCATTAATAGTATCTTGTAAACCTCTTTGATTAGTGCTGTCAACACAAGTGGTCTACCGCTCCCTGCTTTTAATTTTTCACCCCCCCGTCCCCAACAATCATGAGATGCTTATTTTGTCCTCTATTATCGCTGTGATTCTCCTCTCTTTCCCCCTCCCCCCTGGTGTCTGTACCTGTGTCTGGTGTCGGAAGATCCAGCTGTATTGGGAGCTACAGGAGTCTTGAGTCTATTGATGGGTTCATGTGTCCGGTGTTGGCGCTGGGTTCGGGACCGCCTCCCCCGGGGTCCCTGGTTCTGCAGCCTCTTCCTCCTCTTCACTCTCCACTGCACTGAGAGCCTGAACCAGGATTTCCCATGCCATTGCTGCTTCCTGAGCTTTCTCATCCGATCTACGTCGGGCCAGTTGGTACCTAATTGTGCTCTCCGCCGCAGCCCATTTTAGGAACTCGTTCAGCCATCTTCTGTGTGTCGGCGCCGCCCTTGATTTCCACCCTCTAGTTAACTCCCTCTTTGCAATAAGTAAGCCCATGTCTATAAATTTGCTTGATAGTTTGGCTTTGTGTGTGTGCGGAAACCAGTGTAAGATTGCAACGCGCCGTCATACTGCAGTTCCCTGTCTGCTACTTCGTTCAGGGTGTCGCCCACCTCCCTCCAATAGTCTTGCAAATGTGGACAGTCCCTCAGCATATGCAGGAGGTCTGCCCTTAGTTGCGCACATCTGGGGCATGCTGCGTCCTCTGTGCCAAAATACGTAGCATTTTTGAGTGGGGTGAGGTAGGCCCTATGGATAATGTAAAGATGTATTAACTGGAAGCGGGCGTTTCTGGTTCTTTTCCTAGCTCTCTGAACCAGCTGGGACCACGTTGTGTCTGGGATTTCTCTCTTTAGATCAGCTTCCCAATGAGTTTTGAGGCGCGTAAGAGGTTGTATATTCTCCGTATGCATTCTGGAGTAAATGCACGTAACCGCCTTGAATGTTCCCACTGCCATCATCGTGTATTGGCACGCTGATGTTGTCTTGGGTTCCAACAGTCCCTCCCCCCAGTGTGCCTGTATGGCCCTTGTCACAGCTGCATGTAATAGGTAGACTCCTTTGGGGAGGTCGTATCGCTCTTGCAGGGTCTGGTAGGGTGTTAGTACTCCGTCGTCAAAGAGGTCCCCCACCATTTGTAGTCCAGCCTCTTCCCAAAGTTGGAGTCTCGACCATTCTCCACCATGTGGTAGCGCCGTTATCATGCCTATCAGGATTTCGGGCGCAGAGGGGTGTTCAGGACCGGCTCGCTTTTGCATGGGGTTCCAACATAATCTCATCGTCCGTTCTTCTTGGGACAGCCCTCCAAGCACTAATCTTTGTTGTAGGGTTATAAACGCCAGTACGTGGCGGGGGGTGCCAATGTCCCTCTCCTGCTCTGGGCCCCGGTATACTCTTGCTACTTCTTGCGTGAAGAACTGTAGCTGTGCCGCCAGGTGATATAGCTCGAAGTCAGGGACTGCCAGTCCCCCCTCGTTCTTCGGGCGGGTCAGGGTCGCCAGCGCTATCCTCCGCCTGCCTGTTCCCCACAGGAAGGACACCATCTGGGACTTTAGGCGTTTAAAGATCGCTCCCGGTATCCATATGGGAAGGGTCCTAAAGAAGTACAACAATAGTGGTAGGGCTATCATTTTGAGCAGTGACACTCGGCCTGTCATGGATAAAGGGAGGGTGGCCCAGAAGGACATGGTGCCTTGCAGCGCTCGGATGCAGCGGCCTATATTGCCATCCAATAGGTCTGCGGGCGCGTGATAGATATATACCCCGAGGTAGTGTAGGCAGTCAGCCTCCCAACGTAGTTTGGGATGGACCAGGGAGCACTTTTCTGTCTTTCGGATGGGGAAGAGGCAAGATTTCGTCCAGTTTACTTTTAAACCAGAGACATCCCTGAATCGCGCTAGGAGCTCCTCCGCCCCCTCCACTGCCTCCTCGGCGTTTTCTAAAAACAACAGGAGGTCGTCCGCGTATAGTGATATATAGTGGCGGGCCCCTCCAACCTCCAAGCCGCGGTAGTAAACACCACTTCTAGCCAGTGCTGCTAAGGGCTCCATCGCTAGAGCGAACAATAGGGGGGAAAGTGCACATCCCTGTCTAGTTTCCCTGTGCACCTCATATCGATTCGATATCAGAGCTCCCACTCTCACTCTAGCGCCCGCTGATGCATAGAGCACCTTCGTCCATCGTATGTAACCCTCGCCTAAGCCGAAACTGTGCATTACCTTGTATAAGCAGCTCCACTCCAGGCTATCAAAGGCTTTCTCTATATCGATCGCCAATACCATGGGGGCTCTCGCGTTTGGTGGAGGTTCCGCTATTAACCGAAGCAGCCTGCGGATGTTGTGCGATGTGTTCCTGGTAGGAATGAATCCCGACTGGTCTCTATGGATCAGACCTTGCACGTGGGCTACCAGTCTAGTGGCTAGGATTGTGCTTAAGATTTTATAATCTGTCGTTAACATTGACAACGGTCAGTACGAAGCCGGGTCAGTGCTGTCCCTACGTGGTTTTAAGAGGGGGATCATGATCGCCTCACGCATCGATTGGGGTAACATGCCCTTCACTTTGGCTTCGGCATATATTATTTGGAGTCTTGGGGCTAGTAGATCTATATATTTCCCATAAAACTCGATGGGCAGGCCGTCTATTCCTGGCGTTTTATTGCGCGCTATTCCTTTTATTGCACCCCTGATTTCCGTAAATGTGATCGGGCCTCCGATGGCATCAGTTTGTTCCTGGTCCAGGTGAGGTAGCTGTACCTCGGTCAACAAAGCATCTATCGCCTCTTGTCGGATCCCCAAGTCCCTTGTATACAGTTGTTCGTAATATGCCCTAAAGCAATTTAATATGTCCGGTTGAGTGTTATAAACTTCGCCGTCCGACCCTTTCAGGGACAGGATCGGGGTGTTGCCCCTGATAGGGTTGGCCAGCCAGGCTAGGAGCGTCCCCGTTTTATCCCCCTCAGCTAGAGTTTTAGTCAGGTACATTTTGTAATCAAAGCTACGAAGGCGCTCCACCTCTACTGCCACCGCCTCCCGTGCCGCACATACCCTCTCCTGGAGTTCGGGGTGATTAGGCCGTTCTGTTTCTGCTACTCTCAGTTTCCGCTCCGCTTTGTCCAAATCGTCCATTAATGTCCGTCTCGCGCCCGCAAACTTCCCTATACAGTGCCCCCTCACCACTACCTTGAGCGCGTCCCATTCCGTAGCTCTGGAGGAAGCAGTACCCTCATTCTCCGCAAAGTATTGGGAGATCCTGTCCTCTAACGCTGTACGGAACGGCGGGTCGTCCAGCGTGTCAGGCCGAAGCCGCCTCGTCGGGATCTGCTTATTTCCGTTCATCCAATCCAGCGTTAGGAGCAAGGGATTGTGATCTGATATCGTGCATGCTAAATATTCAGTCCGGGCTACCATCGGCAGCACTGGCTGAGAGCACAGGAAAGCATCCAAGCGGACATGGAGGTCGTGTAAGTTGGAATAGAAGGAATAGTCCCTCTCTGTTGGATGTTGTATTCGCCATACATCTGTCAGGTCCCACTGCTCTTGCCAGTCTGTTCTATGTTTCGCTACTCTGTGTATAGGGGATGTATGCAGTGGTGGGTGCGACCTATCTAACGTGGTGTCCTCGATAGAGTTGAAGTCTCCTCCCATCAGTACCGGCCCGGTGAAGTAGGTAGCCAATGTCCCGGAAAGTCTAGTGAAATATGCTACCTGTTCTACGTTTGGCGCATAAGTGCTGCAGAGTGCTATATGGCGACCTCTGAGTAAGCCCTCGACTGCTACAAATCTCCCATCGGGATCTACAGTGTGCCTAGTGATCTGGAAGGGAACCCCCGCCCGAATCCAAATTAGTACTCCCCTAGCAAACGCCGAGTATGAGGTGTAGAACAGGTGACCCCTCCATCTCCTTTGCAGTGCTATACCTTCCTTTTTGGTTAGATGGGTTTCTTGTAGAAAGGCTATATGATCCCCCTGCGGACCAGGTAGGAGTGTATTTTGTATCTCCTTGCCATCGAATTCAGACCCCGCACATTCCAGGACACACATTTTAATGATCCCACATTATCCATTGTCTCGTTGCATTCGGACCAGGTCCATTTCCTTTCGTGACCAGACTACAGGTTTGACACCAACCCCGCTTGCCCCCAACAAAACTTCAAAACCCCTTCTCTGAGCCTTGTGTCTCCCCAGCTCAGTCCCTCCCCCCAAACTACGCCCTGAGATACCCCAACCTCTCTAGGCCCCCCTCCCCAGAACAGGACCTAACTGCAAAAGAGTTATCCCCATCCAAACTGGAGAGCAACGTGCTCTCAACTCTTCTTATTCCGCAGTCTATACTACGGTGGCCTTATGGGCCTCTGGGTACGTGTACTAGCTTCTGTTACGTTCAGTTGCCTACTCCGTTCCCTCGCCCTGCAATGTGCATCAAGACTCACGTAATACGGTCTTACAGCCGCCTGCTCAAGTGTCCATGCGCACCGTATCAGCCATTTTAGTCATTGCCAGACCCTTATGTTCCATATTCAGCTGCCGAACATTTCTTCCGCCGTTTGTGGTGTGACCTTCGGGCCCTTTGTGCTGTCCTCTTCCGACAATTCAGTCTCTGAGCCCGTTCGTAGCTCCTCCGAGTTCGATTCCCTCTCCAGTGGTGCCGATGTTGTGACAGAAACCTCCTTCACTGCTTGTAGTGCTGCTTTCCGCTCTTCTCCTGTCTGAGACTCCGTCGGCTTTTTCGAGTCTCGTCTATACTTCCGGAGCCTCTTAGATTGTCTTGCTGGGCGCTGTTGGAGCTCTTCTTCGGCTCTGAGGTGGGCCCCGTCCGTCCCAGCCTTGTAAGTTTCCCACCAGTCCCATGCCTCTGCCGATGTCATGAAAAATAGGGCCTTCCCATCCACTATTATTCGTAGCTTGGCCGGGAATAAAAGCGAGTATTGTAGTCCCTCCGTGCGCAGTTCTTTTTTAATGGACAGGAAGGAGGCACGTAGTTTTTGAGTTTCAAAGGTGTAATCCGGGAATAGTGTGACATTTTTATTGTCGACCTGGAAGGGACCCACTTCCCTTGCTCGCTGTAGTAACCAGTCTCTGTCCCTCAAGTGGAGTAGTTTGATCACCACTGGTCGAGGGGGTAGACCCGGCTTCGGGGGCCTGGCCGGGACTCGGTGTGCCCGCTCTATGGTGAAGAAGGGGGATAGGCCCTCCGGGGCCACCACTGTTCTCAGCCAGTCGTCTAAGTAACTCACCATGTCCGCTCCCTCTTTTTTCTCCGGAAGGCCTACTAAGCGTACATTATTCCGCCGACTGCGATTTTCGACGTCTTCCGCCCGTCTCTCCAGCGCTTGTATGCAGTCCAGTGCTTCAGCAAGCTTCCCTTTCGTCGCTTTATGTTCCGGCACGATGTCCTTCAGAGTGATTTCTGCCTCCTTGACCCTGTCGGCCAATTTTCCATGGTCAGCTCTCAGGAGTCCCAGCCCTGTCGATACCTGGGCAATGTCCCGGTGTAAGGCGTCTTTTGTGGCTGCAATAGCGTTGAGGATCTTGTCTTGCATCTGCTGCAATTCCGACGGGGGTTGCTGAGTGTTCTCCGGAGTTTCCGAGGTCGGGCCTCCGTCCCCCTTCGGTCCCCGCGGCTTCCCCATTTCGCCCTTGCAGGATCAACTGACTTCACCGAGGTAGCCGTTGGCCGCTGGGTCTCTCAGCAGATGGCCGGTTCGCACTCCTCAGAAATGTGCGCGTTGTCTAGGTAGCGGCGTTTCTCGTTTCGCGGAGGTTGTTGACCCCCCTCTGGCGGTGCCTGTCGGGTCCCCGGGATTTTGCCACCACGGTGGTGCGTTCACCTCTTAGGGGAGCAGCAGTGGTTTCTAGGGGCGCTCTTCGCAGTGATGGGGCCCAGCTGCGTCTGGATCCCACTCCCTGCTCGGCTCGGGGTTCTCGACCACTTACTCCGGACACCCCACTTCTAGGCGGTTCCTCACCGTGGTCGTATGTCTCGGTGGTTACTGCGCTGGACTCCTGACCGTGTTCCTGTGCGCATAGGGGGGGGGATTAGCAGGGCCTAAAGCCGGTAAGTCGAGTTTTCGTCCCCGGGGTGGGCAGTCTCTCTCCCCTGCTGCCAATCCTCTGGGTTTCACCGGGTAGTGCAGGGGCTCCACACCGGTGGCGTCACAAGTAGCCTGGAGCTGTCGTGTGGATCCTCGTAGTTTACCCCCGTTGTTCTGCCTGGCGCTTAGTCCTAGAGTCTACCCTCACTGGCAGGAGGTCACAAAGCCGGGGTCTGGGCGCAACTTTTGTGGGTGAGGTGGGGCCCCCGCCTGTCAGTGCACTCTATGCCCAGTGCTCAGTTCACGTCGCCCGGCTATCGCTCCGGCAGCCTGCAGGAGCAGGGTGTACTTTCGCGGCAGACGGGTCCAGCTCTGGGGCCCACACAGCGCAGCTCCCAGCTGGGCAGGGCTCCGCCGATGGCACTGGCCGCTCCCGGTTAGGCCAGGCGGATCCCCAGGCAATCCCTGCGTGCTGTCCCTGCTGCTCTCTCACCTCCGGATCAATGGGCCTCAGGGTCGGAACCTCCGGCAGCGGCTGATCGTCGCGGCGTTCGCCACTCAGCAGTCCTGTATCAAACCCCCGCCGATGTCGCAGGTTCTGCTGCCTCATTCTGCCTCACTTGCGGCTCCGGTCCCGCCGTTCGCTCCGACTGTGGGGCTCCGCTGTCAGGGCCGCAGGCCCCCAAGCCGGGGTGTAAATTTCGGTTGCTCTGGGCTGGGACTCCGCCAGGCCGCCCAAGCCCCGCACTGCCGCTCCCGAAAATCGGACCCACCAGAGTGCCAGGACGGGTTGAGGACTTCGCTCGTTCGTTCGCAGGTCAGCAGTCTCTGTTCAGCTGGGCACTGGAAGAGATCTATCGCTCGTCAGCAGCCGCCGACGATTCTCATGCCGCCATTTTGTGCTCCTCCGACCTAGGCTCTCTACGGTTCGTTCCGCCCTTTGCAGGTGCCCCGTCGGCTCGCCACTCGACCTGAGCAGGCATAGATGGTTAACGTGGGATCGACCCGAGTTTCGCGGGGATCCCACGTCCGGTTCCGGATGTAATCAGAATAATCGGGCTGAGGGTCGGGAGCCTCTCTAGGCTGCGTCCGTCCTCATCGGCTGCTAGCCACGCCCCCCACCCATGCTAAGTCATCAGAGCCTGCCCATGAATCCACCCTACCTTCACAACACACTTATGTATGATTACAAAAAATTCTGACCCACTCATCTATGTAAAAAGAAAAATCCATTGATGCTTCTATTCATTCCTTCATTTATTCACCCGTCTATCTATCCATCCATCTGTCTACACAAACTGTCCTGCATACACACACCATGACTCACCCTGCCCAGGGGTCACTCCAACATACATCCTATGAACCGACCCATCCAAGCCTTGCACACTACCCAATCAATCATAAATATCAACCTACATACATACAAGAAGTGCTTTATAGGGTCAGGTATTGCCCAGTACTGAGTACCTGCACTTATTTAATTTGAAAGGGAGTGCACCTCTCTCAGCAATGCTGCAATTCATTTAATGATGACCTTCCGCCACTTCTCAGGAGCAAACATGTACTCCAAAGAGTGAGTAGCAGGTACTCTAAAGAGAGTACCTGTACTTCTATATTTTCATATTAAGCACTCAATACAACCATACACCACCACTCACCCTTCTCACAGGTCCCTCCTCCTGTACGTCCTACAAACACACCCATAGAATAACTCACCCAAGTTTCCCATCCCACCCTTTCTTCTATAAATAAGTACATACTTGCAACTTACACTGACCCTGGTCACTAATCCATCCACCCATGAATCCTGCTAACCCACTATCTACGCATCTATCACCCTAGCTATCCAAACCCACCCAGTCTGTCATCTATGCAGTTTTACACCCCTATAGACATAGATACTACCCGTAGCGTGTGCCTGTCCACTGGGCAATGCACTCAATATCCTCTACAAGCCCCCCCCCCCCCAACCCTTCAAGGGCCCCCATTGAGCCCAAGGTCAATGAATATCTGTGAGATATGGGAGACTCAGGGACCACTTATCACATTCTGCAGGGGGGGGGTCTGTCATGTTGTGTTATGCAACTGGGTATTTATGGTAACAACTGGAAGGGATGAGGTGATAATAAATGTATTGGGCTTCTGCATCTCCCACCAGGGGCCCACAGGAAAGAACAGCGCACATTCGTGGAGCGCCCTCCTATTCTTACCCTCTCTCAGTGCTGGACACCTCCATACTCACAGGATGTGTGTGTCCAGCACCGAGGCGTGCCCAGTCTTTCTGGATTGGTGTCTGTGTGTGTCAGAGGCACTGGTATCGCAAACTTAACTCGTGACTCTCATGTTTCTTGTCAATTTCAACAAGGACAAACAGATAACTGAGATGTTATGTTTTTCTCATTTCTAGTGAACTTTCCAGACACGCATGATTTGTCAATTTTAATAAAATTTCATGTTTTAGACAAATAAAACAAACTGTAATTAATGTTTCTTTTGTTTTATTAAAATATATGATTGTGCCTTTTGGTCGCTGTAATTATTGGGAAAAAGATCACAAAGCTTTCATAATAAGTAAACAAAGGACAGCGGGGTCAAAATAATGAGAAAGAAATCTCGGAGTGCAGAGGGAAAATACAACTTTTCAGTCGCCCAAGCTGCTCGGTGGATTTTTGACTGCGATTTTCAAACAAAAAACAACAAATATCGAAGGCCTCGTGCTACACGCTATCCGCCTGCTCTCGCTTCCCGCATATGCCGGGGCATTGATTTTTAAGAAAAAGTTTGAAACGGATTGTCCGTCGCGGGAATAAATCAAAAGGTGTATTTTATGGAGGCGCATTATCCAAAGTGAACCAATTTTTCTAAAATTACTGAAACCGATAAAAATTTTGTTTTTGGCCCGGGGGAGGAGTGGTGAGGGTCCTGGGGGATGATTGCATCAACAGGCAGGTGATAACCGGGAAACACGAGCCAGGGCCGGTTCTAGGCTCATGGTGGTCCTGTGCAGGGAGCGTAGGTGGGGGCCCCGGAAGAGGGGGTCCGGACACTCATGGACATCGATTCGCCAAAATGTTATGGGTGACAAAAGCGACATGTCACTCCCTTTCACACCCAGTGACATCACAGGCGTGTCTAACCTTGGACTTTCGACGGCCTCTTATTTACTGCTTGAGGTGTTATGGAAAGAGCAAGAAATGGAGACAACAGAAAAGTAAGCAAAGCTCCATGGGCCCTCTTTAGTTTCTGTTCTTTCTGTCAGTCAGTCTCTCTCTCTGTCAGTCTCTGTCAGTCAATCTCTCTCTCTGTCAGTCTCTCTCTCTGTCAGTCTATCTCTCTCTGACAGTCTCTCTCTCAGCCAGTAAGTCTCCCAGTCTCTCTCTCTCTCTCTTAGTCTCTCTCTCTGTCTGCCAGTCTCGCTCTCTCCCAGTCAGTCTCTCTCTCCCAGTCAGTCAGTCTCTCTCAGTCAGTCATTCTCTCTCTACCTCAGTCAGTCTCTCTCTCTCTCTCTCTCTCCCTGTCAGTCCCCCTCTCAGTCAGTCTCTCTCTCTCTCTGTCAGTCTCTCTCAGTCAGTCAGTCTCTCTCAGTCAGTCAGTCTCTCTCGCAGTCAATCAGTCTATCTCTCTCAGTCAGTCAGTCTCTGCCTCTCTCTCTCTGTCAGTCAGTATCTCTCTACCTCAGTCAGTCAGTATCTCTCTACCTCAGTCAGTCTCTCTCTCTGCCAGTCAGTCTCACTCTCAATCAGTCTCTCTCTCTCTGTTAGTCAGTCAGTCACTCTCTTAGTCAGCCAATCTTGCTCTCTCTCTCTGTCAGTTTCCTAGCCAGTCTCTCAGTCAGTCAGTATTCAGTCTCTGAGTCAGTCAGTCAGTCAGTCTCTCTCTCTCTCTCTCAACTCTCTCTCTCTCTCCATTCTCTCTCTCAACTCTGTCCACTCCATCTCCACTGTCTCTCCACTCTCTCTCCACTGTCTCTCTCTCCACTTTCTCTCTCTCTACTCTCTCTCCACTCTCTCTCCACTATCTCCCTCCACTGTCTCCCTCCACTCTCTCTACTCTCTCTCCACTCTTCCCCCACTCTCTCCCCACTCTCTCTCTCCACTCTCTCCACCCTCTCTCCCTTCACACTCTCTCTCTACTTTCTCTCCACTCTCTCTTTCTCTCCGCTCTCTCTCTCCCTCTCTCTCTCCACTCTCTCACTCCACTCTCTCACTCTCTCTCTCACTCTCTTTCCACCCTCTATCTACTCTCTCCACTCTCTTTCTACTCTCTCTCCACTCCCTCTCCACTCTCTCTCCACTCTCTCCACACTCTCTCTCTGCACTGTCTCCTCCACTGTCTCCCTCCACTGTCTCCCTTCACTCTCTCCCTCCACTCTCCCTCCACTCTCTCTCCACTCTCTATGCACTCTCTCTCCTCTCTCTCTTCTCTCTCTCTCCACTCTCCACTCTCTCTCTCTCCACTCTCCACTCTCTCTCTCCACTCTCTCTCTCTTCTATCTCTCTCTCCACTGTCTCCTCCACTGTCTCTCCACTCTCTATCTCCTCTCTCTCTCTCCTCTCTCTCTCTCCACTCTCTCTCTCCTCTCTCTCTCCACTCTCTCTCTCCTCTCTCTCTCTCTCTCCACTCTCTCTCTCTCCACTCTCTCTCTCCACCCTCTCTCTCTCTCTCCACTCTCTCTCTCCACTCTCCACTCTCTCTCTCCACTGTCTCTCTCCCCACTTTCTCTCTCTCTCTCCACTGTCTAGCTCCACTCCCTACACACTCTCTCTCTCTCTCTCTCTCTCTCTCTCTCTCTCTCCACTCTCTCTCTCTTCACTGTCTCTCTCACCACTTTCTCTCTCTCTCCACTCTCTATCCACTGTCTAGCTCCACTTTCTCTCCACTCTCTCTCTCTACTCTTTCTCCACTCTCTCTCTACTCTCTCTCCACTCTCTCTCCCTCCACTCTCTCTCCCTCCACTCTCTCTCCCTCCACTCTCTCTCCCTCCACTCTCTCTCCCTCCACTCTCGCTCCCTCCACTCTCTCTCTATACTCTCTCTCCACTCTCTCTCCACTGTCTTTCTCTCCACTCTCTCTCCACTGTCTCCCTCCACTCTCTCTCTCTCCACTCTCTTGCCCACTCTCTCCACTGTCTCCTGCTCACTCTCTCCACTGTCTCCATGCTCTCTCCACTCTCTCTCCACTGTCTAGATCCACTCTCTCTCCACTCTCTCTCTCTACTCTCTCTCCACTCTCTCTCCACTCTCTCTCTCTCTACTCTCTCTCCACTCTCTCTCTCTCTACTCTCTCTCCACGCTCTCTCTCCACTCTCTCTCTCCACCCTCTCTCCCTCCACTCTCTCTCTCTACTCTCTCTCCACTCTCTCTCTACTCTCTCTCCACTGTCTTTCTCTCCACTCTCTCTACTCCCTCTCCACTGACTCTCTCTCTCTACTCTCTCGCTACTCTCTCTCTCCACTCTCTCTATACTCTCTCTCCACTGCCTCACTCCACTCTCTCTTCACTCTCTCTCTCCACCCTCTCTCTCCACCCTCACTCTCTCTCCACTCTCTCTCTCTACTCTTGCTCTCTACTCTCGCTCTCTACTCTCTCTCTCCACACTCTCTCTCCACTCTCTCTCCCACTCTCTCTCACAAAGTAGTGTGCATTCCATGGGCATCCGCAGAAATGTTTCCGGGGGGGGGGGCACATTTTTAACTTCATCTCCATCCCCCTTGCACCCTTCTCCCCTCTGCCTTGCAGCACCCTTCTCGCCCTCCCCCTTGCACCCTTCTCCCCCTCCCCCTTGCACCCTTCTCCACCTCCGCCTTGCACCCTTTTCTACCTTGCACCATTCTCCCCTCTGCCTTGCACCCTTCTCCCCTCTGCCTTGCACCCTTCTCCTCTCTGCCTTGCACCCTTCTCCCCTCTGCCTTGCACCCTTCTCCCCTCTGCCTTGCAGCACCCTTCTCGCCCTCCCCCTTGCACCCTTCTCCCCCTTGCACCCTTCTCCACCTCCGCCTTGCACCCTTTTCTACCTTGCACCATTCTCCCCTCTGCCTTGCACCCTTCTCCCCTCTGCCTTGCACCCTTCTCCCATCTGCCTTGCACCCTTCTCCCCTCTGCCTTGCAGCCTTCTCCCCTCTGCCTTGCACCCTTCTCCTCTCTGCCTTGCACCCTTCTCCCCTCTGCCTTGCACCCTTCTCCCCTCTGTCTTGCACCCTTCTCCTCTCTGCCTTGCAGCCTTCTCTACCGTGCACCCTTCTCCTCTCTGCCTTGCACCCTTCTCCTCTCTGCCTTGCACCCTTCTCCCCTCCCCGTGGCACCCTTCTCCTCTCCACCTTGCACCCTTCTCCCCTCCGCCTTGCACCCTTCTCCCCCTCCCCGTTGCACCATTCTCCCCTCTTCCTTGCACCCTTCTCCTCTCCACCTTGCACCCTTCTCCTCTCTGCCTTGCACCCTTCTCCCCTCTGCCTTGCACCCTTCTCCCCTCTGCCTTGCACCCTTCTCCCCTCTGCCTTGCACCCTTCTCCCCTCTGCCTTGCACCCTTCTCCTCTCTGCCTTGCACCATTCTCCCCTCTGCCTTGCACCCTTCTCCCCTCTGTCTTGCACCCTTCTCCTCTCTGCCTTTCAGCCTTCTCTACCGTGCACCCTTCTCCTCTCTGCCTTGCACCCTTCTCTTCTCTGTCTTGCACCCTTCTCCCCTCCCCGTGGCACCCTTCTCCTCTCCACCTTGCACCCTTCTCCCCTCCGCCTTGCACCCTTCTCCCCCTCCCCGTTGCACCATTCTCCCCTCTTCCTTGCACCCTTCTCCTCTCCACCTTGCACCCTTCTCCTCTCTGCCTTGCACCCTTCTCCCCTCTGCCTTGCACCCTTCTCCCCTCCGCCTTGCACCCTTCTCCTCTCTGCCTTGCGCCCTTCTCCTCTCTGCCTTGCGCCCTTCTTCCCTCTGCCTTGCACCCTTCTCCTCTCTGCCTTGCACCCTTCTCCCCTCTGCCTTGCACCCTTCTCCTCTCTGCCTTGCACCCTTCTCCCCTCTGCCTTGCACCCTTCTCCCCTCCACCTTGCACCCTTCTCCCCTCCGCCTTGCACCCTTCTCCCCCTCCCCGTTGCACCCTTCTCCCCTCTTCCTTGCACCCTTCTCCCCTCTGCCTTGCACCCTTCTCCTCTCCTCTCTGCCTTGCACCCTTCTCCCCTCTGCCTTGCACCTTCTCCCCTCTGCCTTGCACCCTTCTCCTCTCTGCCTTGCACCCTTCTCCCCTCTGCCTTGCACCCTTCTCCCCTCCGCCTTGCACCCTTCTCCTCTCTGCCTTGCATCCTACTCCCCTCTGCCTTGCACCCTTCTCCTCTCTGCCTTGCACCCTTCTCCTCTCTGCCTTGCAACCTTCTACCCTCTGCCTTGCAACCTTCTCCCCTCTGCCTTGCACCCTTCTCTACCGTGCACCCTTTCTACTCTCTGCCTTGCACCCTTCTCCCCTCTGCCTTGCACCCTTCTCCCCTCCGCCTTGCTCCCTTCTCTACTTTGCACCCTTCTCTACCTTGCACCCTTCTCCTCTCTGCCTTCCACCTTTCTCCCCTCTGCCTTGCACCCTTCTCCTCTCTGCCGTGCACCCTTCTCCTCTCTGCCTTGCGCCCTTCTCCTCTCTGCCTTGCGCCCTTCTCCTCTCTGCCTTCCGCCCTTCTCCCCTCTGCCTTGCACCCTTCTCCCATCTGCCTTGCACCCTTCCCCCCCCTCCGCCTGGACTCCAAAACGTAAGCTGATCACTTTCTTCAAACAAAATAATTTTGACCTAATAGACAAGCTTTTTATTTTTAGTAAATGCATGGCAGGTGCTCTACTATCAGTTTGCAGTTTTCATCCAGTATCCATATGTACTCTGGCTGTACAAGGAAAGTGCCACCATCCCAAGCCAAGGATACACACTAAATACTAAGAACTACCAACAATATATCGGCCAAACAAGGGTGGGCAGAGAGCACATCACCCTCACATGCATTCATGTTTTAATGAGGATGCTTTTCTCTCACAATAAAATTAATGTTTGTACAAATGCCATTTTGACACCTCTATGTGCTGTACATAACGATTGTCACTGTAACTCAGCTTACCGCACTCAGAGGGAAGGTTGACTTGGTACACCGAGAGAATAACAAATGACTCGGAGGACTTAAACAGATGTCAGGGTGAGCGTGAAACGGACTACGATAAAGCAAGCAATTAAAATTGTATTTTGTTTAAAAGAACCATGACTTGTCGGAAAACACAGTTTCTATTATGTATAAAAGTTCCTAAAAATGTCACAGTGATTACAAACTATATTACACAGGCACGTATGTTGGAGAAAGGACCTACAGGCTGTCTGAACAGAGATAATCTTCCCTTACTTGCAGGCCCGTTATCCCATTCCACCGAGACCTCTGTTTCACCTTTCAACAATAAAAATAAACGTACTCACTGTCTCGTTCCTTGTCCCAAACTTGGTGGCTGAGGAAGCGCTTCTGCATCTGGAGCGTTCTTTCTAATAATTATAATTCACCATGGGCCAACCTGTGCACAATCACATAGCAGAACACTGCGTCTTCGCCACATGCCGGCATGCCAGCTCTCCACATTTACCGAGGCCCACTCAAGAGGGGTGTGCAAATAGCTTTCACTTTCGCAAGTTAGACATGCGTAGTCGAGCCGGCTAAAATCATCCAGAAAATGTAAGCATGCTTTTAAAATGCTGATGTGGAAACACAGAGCCAGCTTCAACATTGTAATTGTGTCTTTAGATAACT
This sequence comes from Lissotriton vulgaris, assembly GCF_964263255.1. Lineage (NCBI taxonomy): Eukaryota > Metazoa > Chordata > Amphibia > Caudata > Salamandridae > Lissotriton > Lissotriton vulgaris. The sequence goes on along the minus strand of NC_141697.1, from coordinate 819,540,826 downwards.
TGTAGGGGGAGGCAGGGAAGCAGTTTTTTTAAGGGTGCCACAATCACATTAAGAGGTCCCCAGCCCATGTAGGCCCCCAGACCCTGACAACCCCTCACCCCTCACAGACAGCCCTGGCCTCCTCCCTTCTCAAAGGAATAGTGCCCTGAGGAGAATGCACCATCCTAGGGCCCCCACCCCCTCCTCTTTCCGGGCCTGGCTTTGACTGAAGAGAAACAATGGAAGTTGATACTTTGTTTCCCTTCAATCAAAGGTCAGCAGCGGAGGAGCAGGCTGCAGGCAGCAGCAGCTGCTTTAGAGAGAGAGACACAGCTCTCTACCGGAGGGCTCAGCTGAGGGGCCCCCTTCAACTACTGGAGACTGCCCCCCCCCCCCAAAACAACAACACGTGCTGAGAGATGGAGAGAGAGACAGGGGAAGCGCGAGATATCCTAAAAAATAATAGAAGCCGGGAGGCTGCCAAATCCTGCCAGGGGGCCGCCAGTAATCCTTCTGATCTGATCCTCGTCGTGGCGGCCCCTGGGGTTTGGCGGCCCTGTGCAGGTGCACAGTTTGCACATGCCTAGGGCCGGCCCTGCACGAGCGAAGATGTAAGGGGGGCTTGTCATCTGCCTCGGACTGAAAAAATGACTTTCAGCGCTGATTGAAGCCCCTACCTTCTCCCAGGACGTGATGTCGAGAGACACAGTAGAGGGGCTTTATGCGAGCTAAAAACAACCAGCCACTGGCAGGAGTCCAGGACATGCGACTTCATCACGCTCATAGGACACGAAGAAGCATAGGAGGCTATATACACACAGACACGGGCTGCCACACTTACGCACACACATATACATACACACGTGTGTGCATATACTCATTACACGCATACATAGGCACCCACGGGTGCTTACATACATGCACATACACCAGGGGCGGCTGGGGACATTTTAAAGTGGTGAGGCATAAATGCTTGTCTTGGATGCCATGATGAATGAGCCTAATTCTTACAGTTCTGGCAACCAAACAAAGACCATAGCAACAGGAACAGCAACCCACTAAACTACCTTAACAAAAACACTACAATGTGTGAGGGATGGCTGGGTGATAGTTGCGCTGGGATGTGGCAAAGTCCAAAATCACAGTCTATTAAGTTCCAAGGATAAGGTAATGGCCATCCACCGAAAACTAAAAGTAGGTAATGTAAATACAAAACCACATATATAACAAAAGACAAAATATATCCTGAGCTAAAACCAAGAGTCAATAAAGTTCTTCAAAAGAGTCTTGAGAAAAAAGTGGTCTTCATGTCTTCCTTTATTTAGATGTTGTTCTTCTTAAAACAATCTAGCCGCCAACACGTGTTTCGTCTTGGTGATATAAACCATAGACTTCTTCAGGGCTATTGCTAGACCCAATAAATATTAATCAGTATATGATATCAGCAAGTAAAAACGAATAATAATAATTGTAGTCTGGAGACTCTTGAATCAATCAATCTAAGTGTAGCAGTAAAATCCAAATTCTGATAGATACATCTGCCGTGTGGATTCCTCACCTTGTGAATATCCCAAGCACGCGACTCCGCTGACGTCACCGACGCCTATAATAGGCCCACGTCGGCGTGATGACATCAGTTACCTTTTTCCGCGTCGTCGACGCGAACGGTTTTCGGGAATCTCAGTAGCCAACTGGTACTTTGTTGCCTTTTTGTTACCATTTTCTGCTTCTCTGTATCCTGTCTCTTCGACGATGTCAACAAAGAAGACCGGCTTCAAGCCCTGCAGGTAGTGCGGTAAAATGATGTCTATTACCGACCCGCACGATGACTGCATCTGGTGTTTAAGTTCTGACCACAATGTGGATGGTTGTTCCTCATGTCGGAAGATGAACCCGAAGGCCCTGAGGGAAAGAGAGACAAAACTCCTGGTGGCAAAGCTGAAGGCTGGAAAAGGAAAATCTTCGAGGTCTCGTTCTCGAAGGGTGCGGTCGAGGTCGAGATCGAAGTCAAGATCCGGATCTTGAGAGGGGTCGTCTTCGAGGTCCGCTTCAGACCATGCTTCGAAGTCGAAGAGGAAACATAAAAAGAGGAGGCATGAATCCCGACGCCGTTCTGGTAAGGAGTCAGAGTCGAGGTCGAGGTCACCGAAGAAGGTGTATTCTAAGGTGGTTACACTGGAAGTCTCGGAACCAGAAGGTGAGGCCTCGCCTTCGGAGTCGCGGGTGCAGTCCCCGACTCCGGCTTCGAATCCGTCTCCGGTGCCGTCCCCGGCCCGATATGAAGAAGAGGTTCAGGTGGATGTGGGTTCTACGCCTGCCGAAGAGCCAAATCCAGTCCCTCCTCAAGACCAGCCTGGGGGTTTACAGCCACCCTTTCCAACCCCAGGCCAGGACCCATCGGCGTTTTTAAACGCTATGTTTGGCGTCTTTTCAAGGGCATGGTACCCCTCTGGCGCACCTTCAGGTCCCATGGGTCCTCTGGCTTTCAATCTTGGAGTCCCTTAGTCCTATCCTCCTGCTCCATTTATGCCTTATATGCCGGCTCCGATGCCGCATTGGCAGTTTCAGGCTCCGCCGAAGTTGTCGACGCCGGTTCCCGCGTCGCCCGCTCCTGAGCAACCTCGAGAGCATCCCGCTGAGCCTTTGGATTCGTTGCCGACGTCGTTCCCGACTCCGTCGGAGCCGTTGGTGGATCCGGCTGCGAGGCGTGTGAAGGAGAGGTCCAGAAGGGAGGCACAGCGCCTTTATGAAGAAAGGATGTATATGGAGTCACATCCAGATTTGAAGGAAGGTGAATTGGATGAGGACTGTTTTGAGGATCTGGCTGACGCTGGTAGCCTGGATTTCTCTCCTGAGTGGGAGTTACCTTCAGGCTCTGGTACACCTTCTAAGGATGTCCAGCCTTATCATGTGGTGATGAGGAAGGCTGCGGAACTTTTGCAATTGACTTTGCCTACGGTGGAGTTTAAGTCCAATCTTCTCACTGAGGTTTTGCATTCACCTAGTTCTGTGGTAGAACCGTTGCTTCCATTTAATGACGCCTTAACGGAGCCCATTTTGGAGGTGTGAAAGAAACCACTGTCTGCTCCTGCGGTGTCTAAGAGCGTGGCTAGAAGGTACAGGGTTGCACCTGAAGACCCTAATTTTTTGACGTCTCATCCATCACCAGAGAGTCTAGTCATTCAAGCAGCCTGCTCCAAAAAGAATGTGAGTGCCTTTCCCCAGGTGCCCTGTGAAAAAGAGGCAAAGAAGCAGGATCATGTTGCTAAAAAGACCTTCTCTTCTGCGAGCATGGCGTTGAAGTCGACTAATGCCACTTGTCTGATGGGGAGGTATGTGCATGCCCTTATGGATTCTTTGCAAATTCTAGCTTTTAAGGTTCCTGAAGCCGCAGGAAGGATTTTGAGGAGGTTATTTCGGATGCACAGGCGGTGGCTCGCCAAGTGATACAGAGTGGTCTGGACACTGCGGACTCGGTGGCACGTATCATGGGCACTGCTGTCGCCACTAGGAGGTCGACTTGGCTGAAATCCTCTGACTTTTCAGCGGATGTTCAGGCGACTTTGCTGGATCTTCCGTTTGATGGATCTGGTCTCTTTGGGAAGAAAGCAGATACGGCCCTGGAGAGATTTAAAGACAGTAGTGCGACTGCTAAATCTTTAGGTCTCCAGGTCAGAGGCTCTTCGTCCAACAGGAGATTCAGGGTTTGTGTTCGCTCCTTTCGGAATTACCGACAAGGTCAGCAACAGCAGCAGCAAAATACCATGTACAGGTCGTACAGAGGAAAGCAAAGGGCACGTCCTCGTGGACGTCAAGTCTCTTCCACCTCCACTTCCTCCAACCCTCCAGCCTCAGAAAAGCAGTCCTAGATCCGCCATTCAGGATCATGTGGGTCCGGTGGGGGGTCGGCTTACCCATTTTCTACAGGATTGGGAATCGGTTACATCAGATCTTTGGGTTCTCAATCTTGTAGAAAATGGGTATGCTCTTCCCTTTCGGGAATTCCCTCCCAATTACCCTCCTTGCCAAGGTTATTGCTCGGAGGAACATCTGTTACTTCTGCAGGAGAAAGTGCTCACTCTGTTAAGAAAGGGTGCGATAGAGGTGGTCCCAGAGCAGGAAAGGGGTCAGGGATGCTACTCCCGGTATTTCCTGATTCCCAAGAAGGATGGCAGACTTCGTCCGATTCTGGATCTCAGGGTCTTGAATCTCTATCTGAAACAGGAGAAATTCAAGATGCTCACCCTTGCTCAGGTTCTTCAAGCGCTGCTAGAAGAAGACTGGATGGTGTTGCTCGACTTGCAGGATGCGTACTTCCATATCCCAATCCTGAAGTCGCACAGGAAGTATCTCCGTTTTACGGTGGGATCGCAACACTATCAGTTTGTGGTCCTTCCTTTTGGACTTACTACTGCGCCTCAAGTCTTCACCAAGGTGATGGCGGTGGTGGCGGCGCATCTCAGAAAGTCGGGGATTCCGGTTTTCCCCTGTTTGGACGACTGGCTGATCAAGGCGGAGTCGTCAGAGAGAGTGCTCCATCATCTGCAGGAGACAACCCAGTTGTTGTACAGGTTGGGTTTTTCGATAAATGTACCCAAGTCTCACCTGGTGCCCTCCCAGCGCAACCTGTTCATAGGTGCTGTACTGGACACAACTGTTTGTCGCGCATTCCCTCCTCCACAAAGGATTCGCGACATACTGGAAATGATGCCTTTATTTTACAATGGAGCGGTCGTTCCAGTCCTGAAGGTCCTTCGTCTGCTCGGTCTGATGGCTTCCTGCATTCTGTTGGTCAACCATGCACGCTGGCACATGAGGGCGCTCCAGTGGTGCCTCCGCAGGCAGTGGTATCAGCACAACGGAGATCTCAGGGAGTCAGTGAGGATCTCCAGAGAAGCTGCGGCGGATCTGTCTTGGTGGGGCGTGGAAGGCAATCTGTCTCAAGGAAAGCCTTTCCATCTGCTTCCTCCGATGGCCACAGTGATAACGGATGCATCCACTCTTGGGTGGGGTGCTCATCTGGGGGATCTGGAGGTCAAGGGTATTTGGTCTCCAGAGGAAAGGTTGCTTCATATCAACCTTCTACAATTGCGGGCGATACGTTTGGCGCTCAAGGCCTTCCTCCCTTCCCTTCGCGGTCGGTCGATCCAGGTCCTGACGGACAACACGACCGCGATGTGGTACATCAACAAGCAGGGAGGGGTGGGGTCGCAGTGTCTCTGCAGAGAGGCTCTGCGTCTCTGGTCCTGGGTTCAGGACCATCAGATTTGTATAATGGCAAATCATCTGGCCGGAGTTCTGAACGTTCGTGCAGACGTTCTCAGTCGGCAGTTCTCGGCCGACCACGAGTGGAGGCTCCATCCGGAGGTTGTTCACGACATCTTTCAGATGTGGGGAGCTCCTCGGTGGACCTGTTTGCCACTCACGAGAATGCTCACTGCCCGTCTTTCTGCAGTCTCCAGTATCCGATGCAGGGAGTCTTGGGGGACGGGTTTCAGTTGAGTTGGGGAAGACAACTCCTTTACGCGTTTCCTCCCATACCCTTGATTCCTCCGGTTCTGAGGAAGATTCGCCAAGACCGGGCCCAAGTTATATTGATCGCCCCGGATTGGCCAAGAAGGGTGTGGTACACAGATCTTCTCCACCTCTCCTCTCACCCGCCGCTCCGTCTCCCTCTCAGGGCAGACCTCCCCTCTCAGATGGAGGGGCAGGTTCTACACCCCCACCTCCAGACATTACACCTTCATGCCTGGAGATTGAACGGGGCAACCTGAATTCCTTTTCACTCCCACCTGACGTGGTTGATGTCATCTTGTCAGCCAGGCGTGACTCCACTAAGACCGTTTATTCATACAGATGGTCAAAATTTGTCTCTTGGTGTAGGGGGAAATCTATTGACCCTTTGAGAGCTCATTTGTCTTATGTTCTCCAGTTCGCTCTTTCTCTGGGCTTGCTGTTGCCACAGTTAAGGGCTATCTTTCTGCGCTGTCAGCATTTCTCTGCATGCCTGACAAGCCGTCTCTTTTTAAGTTTTCTGTTGTTCTTAGGTTTCTGAAGGGCCTCACAAATAAGTTCCCTCCTACTCCTTTCATTGTGCCTCAGTGGGAC